>NC_136877.1:2939353-2959353 GCF_949152265.1 Phoxinus phoxinus
AAAATACTTTTTTTCTGTTATTTTCCACAGAAGAAAGAATGACATGTGGCCATTTCTGGGGAACTATCCCTTAAATATGCTGTGTTTTATAAAGATATAAATTCTCTGACTGTGTATTTGTGTTTGGCTTGCTTTAAACATCAAGGAAGTCTCTGTAACACTGTCTATTAAGCCTCTATTTATAACGCATTATAAGGGAATTCGGTAACACTGTATTTTACAGTGTCCTTGTTACATATGTTACATCTACTTACCACAGTAATAACAGTAAATTATGTATATTTACATGCAAATAACCCTCAACCAAACCCTAACCCAAAAAATTATCGTGATTTTAACGGTAAAAGACCGTTGTGAAAAACTGTTAATTGGTTAACAGAAAGTTTCCTTATTATATATGGTAAATAACTGTGATCGATCTCTAATGGTGCATTTAATGTAATTTTACTGTAAAATACCGTTAAATTTACAGTTTTTGAAAGTGAAAAAAAACCTCATTGTATAATTTACAGTGAAAAAACGTAAATTGACTTTCCCACAATTCCCTGGGCGACACTTCACATTTGATGTATTTTTGTTGAAATAACTATGTTTCTTCATAGTTTTCTTAGTTTTTTTTCTAATCAGTTATGTAATGAAATACGGTTTATTACTGTACATTTTAAATTAAGTCTGTAAAACCTAAAATGTTGCTACCGTATCTTATACGGTAAATTACTGGCGACCACAGCTGCCGGTATTTTACCGTAAATTTAACGGATTTTTTTTTACAGTGTATAATTAATTAATATTACTCAGTACTTAAATATATAATTACACCGTAACAATGACACCTTAAAATAAAGTGTAACCGGAAATTCTTAATGCATTATAATACATGCCTTATAAACAACCTTATAATTTGTTGTATCATCTGATAAATAATCATAACAACAGTTAACTTACAATATATTATAATATTTGTGGTTATAACTTTTAAGAGTACAATGCATTATAACCCTGCATTTATATAAGGGGATATAATGGATACAATTATGTTAATTGTGTGTTATAAATCATCATACCCTTAATAGTTACAACCACAAATAGGAAAGTATTATTACTGTTGTTACGATTATTCATGAACACATTATAAGGTTGTGTATAAGGCATCATGCATGTATTATTATGCAGGTAACGCTTTAGTTTAGGCTCCAATTCTCACTAAATTGCTTATTAACATGCATATCACAAGGATATTCGCTGTTTATTAGTACTTATAAAGCACATGACCGTATCTACATTCCTTAATCATAAACTTAACAACTTCCTTAATAGCTATAAATAAGCAGTAATTTTTATTTTACTAAAAGTTTGAGGTAAAAGTTGTAGTTTATAGTGAGGATTGGACCCTAATCTAAAGTGTGACCGAAGTCCCTTATAATGCTCTATAAATACAGGCTTCTTAGAAAGTGTTACCAAAGTCCCTTTACACACACACACACACACACACACACACATTTTTCATCTTCAAAATAATGTGCACTTAACAGTCAGTCACAAAAACGCAATGCTAAACACCAGAAGAAGTAACATTTGGAGTAAGATGTGGGAAAGCCCAACGGACGTTGTTGTGTAGCACCCACGGCTCTGCATGTCCTTCCAACACACACACACACACACACCCAGAAGCTACAGCACGTCCTGAGTGTGTCCTGTGCGTATGGCAGGGGTCAGTTTGCTCTCGGTGAGTGTGAAACTTGAGTGTGAGATGTTGCCCAGCTCTGAGGTGTTCCTGGAGACACGTCTGCCCTGCTTCCCCTCGGCCTCACGGAGGGCCTGTCCTCTACAGATGCCTGACCTACTCTACTTTATACTCCAGTCCTGTTCTCCTGCGCTGCGGAGACCTCATTCCTGCTGTCATGAGTGTGATGTGTAGATGTAGATGGCCATGGTTCTGTAGGAGGTGGACAACATTTACACTGTGAACTAAACATTTGTGACCCTGGACCACAAAACCAGTCACATGGGTACATTTTCTGAAATTGAGATTTATATATCACCTGAAATCTGAATAAATAAGCTTTCAATTGATGTATGGTGTCTTAGGATAGGACAATATTTGGTCGAGATATGACTATTAGAAAATCTGGAATCTGAGGGAGCAAAAAAATCTAAACTTTGAGAAAATCTCCTTTAAAGTTGTGCATTTATGTTCACGATTGAGCTGCATTCACTCACAAAAATACATGTTTTATATATTTACGGTAGGACATTTACTAAATATCTTCATGGAACATGATCTTTACTTAATATCCTAATGATTTTTGGCATAAAAGAAAAATGGATAATTTTGACCCATACAATGTACAGTTGGCTATTGCCACAGATATACCCGTGCGACTCCAGACTGGGTTTGTAATCCAGGGTTAGGCTTAGTGTTGTTGTGTTGTTCACAGAAGCAAGGATATGTAAGATTTTAAGGGCCAGGTTGTACCAGCGCAAACCCTCTTTTGGTGTTAAAAAATACTGTCAGGATTAGGGTTGGGTATCATTTGAATTTTAACGATTTCAATTCTTATCGATTCCTAATTTCGATTCCAATAGGGTAAAAAAAAAAGAAAAGATAGATAGATATCATTCACATTTAGTCTTATTGCAAAACATGTAACTAGCTGAATATCAGGAACAAAAATCAGCAGGTTTTTTAAAACACGTACACAAGGAACGTTTGCCTGTGGTTTAAAAACACCATAGAAAACAACTAGCCTAACTAATATAAATGTCAAGCATTATTAAAGACAAGTAAACACTCAGTAATTAAAAAAGAACAAATAAAAAAATTAGCAATCGCAACAAATAAATACAACTGAACAAAGATATGATTGAAATAAACCGTGTTTTAAGATTTTATGGTATTCAGGTAATGAAACAATGCAATCAAATGTAAAATAACACTGCACTTTATTTAATAAAACATGCATTACAAATATAGTTACAAAAGTTATTTAGTCAAGAACGAGTGAATTTTCTCTTTGTCTTTTGTTGTTTGATTAGTGTTATTATAGAGACAGCAGGAAAATTAGTGCTGTCACTTTAAGAGCTGCACGGATCCAATATACTGATGTGTGTTGTGTGTGTGTGTGTGTGTGTGTGTGTGTGTGTGTGTGTGTGTGTGTGTGTGTGTGTGTGTGCGTGCGTGTGTGTTACAGGGTTGGAACCATAGATATACATAATAAAGGCTAGATGTCTCGTCCGCGCTGCTGGCCAATGGAGGTCGACGTCCGCACCTGGCGGCCATCTTGTCACAGTCAGCTCACTCACGCGTAACATTGTGTTTTAATGGTGCATTTACTTTTTAAATAACCATAACTTGCTCAATTTTATACCAATTTTCAAACGGGTTGGTTTGTTATAAACGTCAGAGATGTAGTTATGACACTGCATACTTATGAATAATTATAATATTATATATTTCAACATGTTCAAGCATCCAGAATTATAGCCACGTTAATAAAGTTTGTAAGAAACCAAACCGTTTGTAAATCCGTCTAGATTTCAGCGAGATAAGAGGATTTGTGTTCGTGCAGATCCCACCAGAAAGCTTGCCTGTGACAAGATGGCCGCCGGTGATGACGTTAGAGACTCCGCCGTAAGACATCTAGCCTTTATTATGGAGATCTATGGTTGGAACAACATGAGGGAGAGTAATTACTGACAGTTTACATTTTTGGGTGAACTAACCCTTTAAGTTTATCTTTTCTACACCATCTACTTTGTTAGATTTGTGCTAAAAGACAGAAAAAGCAATTTGCTAATGGAGTTTAGCATTTTTCAGAGTTTGCTAATTTGCCAATGGGGCAGGAAAATAAACTCAAGACATTCTGGAATCATTTTTACTGTGTATTTGAATTGCTGAACATAGTTTCGAATCAAACCCTCCATGATGATATATTGAAGTCGAGCTGTTGTCAGATGCGAGCTGCACAATCAGTGCCATTAACATAAAGTGATTCCGCCCACTCTCTGAATCATATTAGACAAATAAGATCACTCACCCGAGTGTAAAGCGTCGCTCGGGTCTTAATTACCAGAGGAAGACTACGGCTGTGTCCCAATGGGCACACTGACTTTCAAAATAGTATGTGAGATTAGAATTAGTGCATCCCAGTTCATAGTGTGTTAAAAACAGGGTGCTTTTCACAATACATATAGTTTCAAAGCCGCTTTACAGAAAACGCATGTTTACACATCATAATTTACAGTGATCTGTCATCAGAGGTGACTGTCCAAGTTATGTATTTCAGAAATGCACATATACAAAATCACAGTTATACTTTTTTTGTTGAGTTTGCGTTGCTTGTTATAACGTTCATCTGGGAACGCAACGTGTGTCATTTCACCAGATTTATAACATCATAATTTATAAACATACGCCAACACAGGAGAATACATCAATACGTTTCTAAATATGCGAACTGTTGTTCATCGTGATCAAAATCTGAACATGCAATATGCTTTTAAACGAAACAAATTTCTTGTGTCATGCATTCTTTTTTATCAACACTTTAATGTGGGTTAGTTTCATAAAAAAGCAACATTTTGCACAAAAAGCTGAGATAATCACGTTTTCTCAAAGACTTTGTCCGGATGGGATTCAGACCAATGATCAAAACACAGATGGAGTCGATCGAGTCCCTCAACAAAGTCCTGTAGCTCGTCCTCGTCATATTCGATGATTGCGTTATTTTACATGTGATCTGCAATGCTTCTATGGCTTGTTTCTACTGCTTCTTTGCTTGTTTTTAGATCCAGAGATGTTTCTATTTTGACTATTTCAAAGGATGTGTAACAGCGCCCCCTACTGTATAACAGTGCAAGCATGGATTGCCGGGAAAAACTCCTCAAGGGTGGGGAAAGTGTTAAGGAAGGAAAGTGTTATTCGTCCTCATTAAGCTCTCTTTTGAGCTAGAAGTGTTATGATACACTAAAATCCTTGTATTAATATTCATGTTGCTGTGAGTGTTTACTGTATATCTGGTCAGAGATCACTTTCCATCAAGCTGCACTTAATCTACATCTCAGAAGTTGTGCTCATACTGGAGGAAGACAACACTTTATATGCTGACTGCCAACATTACCCTTCATTAATCTAGTCGTTCATATGTTTTTGTTTCTTGCTCATCTCAAAGAGCATTGCAGTACTTGCCGATCACAAACGAATCTTGCTCAAATACGCTGAAAGCATTCCTGTAGCTCAAACATAGAGCATGATGCTAGCAATGCCAAGGTCATGGGTTCGATTCCCAGGGAATGCATGAACGGATGAAATTAATATCTTGAATGCAATGAATGTTGCTTTGAATAAAAGCAAATAAACATCAGTTTTCACTCTATATCTGCAATAATATGTTTTAGTTAGATATTTAAATGCGTAGTTTTATGATCAAAGCTCTAGTTTTAAAACATATAAAGCATTTAGGGCTGCATGATTAATCGAAATTACACCGCGAGGCTTCTAATTTTTAAGATTTTTTAATTGCATAAATCTATGCACAGCGTGTTAGTGAAGAGCGGAGTAAACACTCCGGTGCGTTCACACCGGACGCGAATAGCGTGTCAGGCGCGAGTGATTTCAATGTTAAGTCAATGCAAAGACACGTTACGCGCGTAAAAAATTCCTGCGGCGCGAATGAGGCGTAGACGTGAATGCGCCTCATTCACGCGTCAAGTTTGCTCGAATGGCGCGAATTGAGCGCTTGGCGCATTAAGCGCGTTACGCACAAATGATTTTATGTAGTGCTTTTGTGCATTCACGCTTTTGACGCGAATTCGCGTCTGCCGCCCGAGTTGAAAAATCTGAACTTCTGCATCAATTTGCGCCATGTTAACCAATCGGAGCCTGCTTGCTGCTGTCACGTGGTGAAGTGACGTGATAAACGGGGGCAGGCCCGCTTTTCAGTTTATAATGTCATTTTAAATGTTTGGCCTCAATAACTTATTGCCCGCTAAATGCCTAAATGCCCGCGTGAAAGAAGGAATGACATTGTTCAGTGTCACATTCATAGTTAACATCTGAACACTTGCAGTCATACATTTCTGAATGAGATGAAGAAAAACTTACCTAATTAAAGAAGTCGTTTGACCTACGTTATAACGAGTCATTAATGTATTTTAACTTATATGTTTCATATAATAGAACCGAAACTAAAGATTGTGAATTTAAACATTTCTCGTTTACCAGCGGCAAACGTCAGGAGGACTAGCCGAGGTGAGGCTGTTCAGGCGGGTTACATGAGCGATGAGCGCCCGCTGATCGCCTGGATCTCACAACTCCGAAACGTCAAATGTTTTAAATAGGCGCTATCTTTATAAATAAACCACAGATTTGAGCTTTAAACAACTACATTCTCGACTGAACAACTCTTAAAACTACATTTCGTGACACAATAACAGTAGTATTTAGTATCTTTCTTGCAAACAGACACCGCCTAGCACTTGACTCTCCCAGAAGAAGCGTATTTCGCCTTGGACGCGCGAAGGCGTTCAAAATGTTCAAGCGTCAAACTAGACGCGGCAGGCACGAATTTGACGCACAGTAAAAGCGCTGTGAATTCGAGTTACTTATAACGTGCATTTGAAAAAGCAACATCTTTTCAAACTTGTAATGCCAAGCGTTCATAAACCTGTTGTCCAACTAAAGACAACATTTAATAACATGTTTTTACTCCCTTCATAACGTCAGTCGAGTGTTTGAAATAACTTCCTTTTGTAAACTGATTTGGCTTCTGAACGTAGAATAAGGCAGACAATATAATATTATTTTACAGTATTCTATACAGTGATAAAGGCTGTGTCGATCAGCATTGCATTATAAATGGGCCTATACTTCATTATTATGAAAATACCAAATACACCATATAGTGTGGCAGTCGTACGTGAAACCAGGAATAATGCGCAGAGATGCGGTGTAACACTAGACAAAACCTTGCCGTGAATGACAGAGTGTAAGAGCCGTGCTATTTTGGTCCAATGAGGGTTTCCAGTAGCACGGGGAAGGAAGCGCGTGTTCTGGTCTTTCCAGCGTTTTAAAGGAATTTTGGTTAAATAAGACACAGGTTCTCATATGCAATTATCTCGTTTTAATCTGACTCCATGAATTAAATGAAAGTTCAATGTGCAATAAGGTTATGTTTACACTTAAATAGTTACAACATGAGAATTTAAACCATTTGTACCCAGCATTTAAATATAAAATGTTACCTGAGAGAGAGAAATATAAAGAGAGAGAGAGAGAGAGAGAGAGAGAGAGAGAAAGAGAGAGAGAGAGAAAGAAAGAAAGAGAGAGAGAGAGAAAGAAAGAGAGAGAGAGAGAAAGAGAGGGAGAGAGACCCTCTCCCCAGCTTGGCATCCAAAGACAAGAGAGTGAAGAACCTTTGCTGTCCAGTTTTGTCATTTCTCCCCCCACCGTGTCCCCAGCACCCAGGTGTGAGACATTCAAACTGACCAATCAGACCATCACAATTTCCTCCATTGTCCCAATCACTGCTATGCTGGAAATGTCTTAATGTAAAGAAAGTGTCTTTGTTCCATTGAAATAATCTTGGATTATTTCCAACCTTACAGAGTAAACATTGTATATATAGGCTGGGACTAACAAGTTAATGATACACAGCTGTAGACAATCAGTGAAGATGAACCATAAATATGTGTTACTTTTAATTGACAGTTCATTGTGACATTCAATATACCTTTCTATGAATAAACCAGATTTCATTCTGCTGTGACACAAATAATAAAACTGCTGCTCAAAGAATCACGTTTAACCAGTAATTGCTACAGATAAGATTATTGAAAAGAATAGACATCTAAAAAAAAATAGTAATCATTAATGTTAGAAATGTCATGATGATGAACATAAAGAAATAAAACTTTTAAAACACAATTAGACTCACTCAGAAATTACTAAAGAACAAATAAAAGTAAAGAATAAAAACAGTGA
The DNA here is from genome assembly GCF_949152265.1 of Phoxinus phoxinus. Classification (NCBI taxonomy): domain Eukaryota; kingdom Metazoa; phylum Chordata; class Actinopteri; order Cypriniformes; family Leuciscidae; genus Phoxinus; species Phoxinus phoxinus. The sequence continues at coordinate 2,947,335 of NC_136877.1, forward strand.
ATGTTAGTAAACGCACAAACATTCACACATCTTTTCACTCATAATTTATGCAGATGAAGTTGAGTTTGCGAGTCTCAGGCTATGTTTACACGGAAACGATCTGAAGAGAAAACGCAAAAGTGGCGTTGCGTTATCACTTTTTATTCTGCGTTTAGACGAGCGTTATTGGGGGGGAAATCTGCGTGCATATGGTGACGCAAAAGTGTGTGAAATTGGATGTAGTGTGCACTCCAGGCGGCTAGGTGGCGATGTGAAGCACTGAAAGTGAAAGAGACGCTGACACAGTTTGTCATGTTTAATACGGTAAAGCTGCTGCTCTAACCCTCGCTGCTCTTCGCCTGTCGCTCAAAAATTACAGTTTTTTTTTTTTTTTGTCAATGAAATGAATGCTATATTTTAGTTTGATAATGGTTTGTTATTTTCCTGTACTGGCGCATGCCTGTGACGTAAACGCATACGCGGCGCCTTCACTGTCTAGCAGACTTTTGCGTTTTTACCGTTTTACCCTTTAGACGGGAACGCGATGGTGGAGCGTTTTTAAGATTTCCACTCTGGAGGGTGGTTTCACTTTTTTGCGTTTTTAAGCCCCAAAAACGCCGTCGCCGTGTAAACGAAAGGTACATCCGATAAAATATTTTTACGTTTTCACCCGCGAGCGTTCTCATGTAAACAGGGCCTTAGATTCACTCAGAAATTACTAAAGAACAAATCAAACACATACAAGTAAATAAGAAAAAGAATGAAGAATGAAAACAGTGAATGTTAGTAAACGCACAAACATTCACACGTCTTTTCACTCATAATTTCTGCAGATGAAGTTGAGTTTGCGAGTCTCAGGAAGGCTGATCCAGCGCTGATCTCCTCCAGACTGAACTGCTCCTTTTCTCTTCGTGAGGCTGCAGTTTTCCGGTGTCGCTCCGTTCCCTGGAGCCCAGTTCTGGTAGCACACGATCTCTCCGCTCAACCAGAGCCACATGTTCATGCTGCAGTAGTTGTGTAAACCCAACCACACCGCCTCAGTAGACGCTCGTTTAACCACATTCTTCACACGACGCTGCATCTCGTCTGAATGAACCGAGACCAGATCCACATGATTCTGTCTGCAGTATCTCATCGCTTCAGGCCACGTCAGATTCTCTCTGATCAGAATCAGTTCATCTGGACACAAAACAAACCACAAGCAAAAACTAGAGGGAGACTGATCAAAAACAACATTGTTGAGGAATCTGTCATGGCAGACATGTAGCGTGAACTTTAAGATATCTTGAGGTGATGTGTAGATTTTGTGAGGATCTGCTCACCTTCATGACACACAAAAGGATATTTGTCGTTGCAAGAGTAGTCAAGCCAGTGTCCCTGAGTGAGCTGCTTCATCCCTGCACAGTTTTCAACACCTCCACTATTATCAGGTTCATTAGGAGCCCAGTATCTGAATAAAGAGTCACTCTGATCTGACCACTGCCATGAGTCTCTGACTCTGAACAGACCGATCAAGACATCATTAGATATGTGACTATCACTGATGAACTTCTGAACCTGTCGATTCTCATTCTGGTTCCTCACACTGACCAGATCAGTGTGATTCTGTCTGCAGTAACTCTGAGCGTCTCTCCAATTCATCGTCTGATTGATAAAGACAAGTCCTGTGTTCACTTTTAAGAAAAACAAATGAAAACAGATTCATGAATCAGTTTATTCATTATTCGTGTGCCGCTTTATGTTTTGAATGTGAACAGGAGCAACAGTGGAAGCATCAGAAACACGTCATTCAAAAACGTCTTGGTTATGTATGGTAACCCCAGGGAATGGAGACGCTCGTCGGAGGTAGACTGACGGAATTGGGATCTCGCTTGAGAGACCAATCCACTTTCGAGTGTAACTAAACGAGCCAATGCATATTGGCATGCGATAATTGCGCCAGCTGGTCAGCCACGCAGCGCGGGTATATAATGAGCAGCAGGTGCATCGCATATTTGTTTTTTGCTGAGGAGCCGAGCCGGAGACCCGGCCGCCCAGTGGTGGTACAGCAAACATGGCGACGGGATATACGTCTCCGTTCCCTCCCTTAGGGAAGGAGGATTACCATACGTAACTGAGACGTTCCCTTTCAGTCGGTCACTCTCCACGTACGTCGGAGGTAGACCAACTGAATTGGGATCCCTACCAAAACACCATGTTGCTGGCCCTTCCAGTGCCATGGATAAGCCTCACCATTCCCCCTCTGATGGGGGCAGAAGCTCATGCAGAGAGTGTCAACCACTGATGATCCGCATGACCCACTCAGCAAGACTATTGGATAACAATGGGAAAGCCTGCCCTTTCTAGCGGAAAAGGAGGGCTGCAGAAGCCACATTTTGCTGAAGGGAGGTATCGCGGAGAATACACGTGGACTAGCCAAGCAGGCAAGTACAACATATGGAAGTCTCTGGGGTGGTTCCAGCCTAGTTCTAGGGTGGAAGTGCACCGGCAGAGACGAATGAGCGGGGCTCTGTCGAGGAAAAGACACTGGCTAGCCGACAGGTTAGCAGTACTGTGGAAGAATACACATATACGCCTACACATATAAGAATACGCCGCAGGGACTGCTACATATGGACACCCAGCCTAGCTGCCTCAATGCATACGAGTGTTAGGCCTGGCTCCAGACGCTCTGCCACGTCTGACTGGCGGGGGGTGACAGAGGAACTCAACAGGGTTAGCCGTTTTTGGGTAACTTACTAGAGCAATAGACGCATGTATCTGACCCACCAGGCGAGAATGGCGTGGCACGCCGACACTTGAACGGATTCCCCGCACTACTGGCCACTTGGGGGCGATTATACGGGGGGATAACGGCTCTACACGAAGGCTATAGAATCTAGCGAACATGTTTGGTGTCGCCCAGCTCTGCTTGGAGACAGCCTTTCCCTTCTGCTGGCCTCCGTAACAGACAAAGAGCTGGTCTGAGGTCCTAAAGCTTTGCAATCTGTCCAAGTAATACAGCAGGGAGCGGACGGGACAGAGAAAAGCCATGGCTGGGTCTGCCTCCTCCGAGGGCAGCACTTGCAGATTCGCTGCCTGGTCCCTTAAAGGAGTGGTAGGAACCTTGGGCACATATCCGGGCCAGGGTCTCAGGATAACGTGAGAGCTGGCCGGCCCGAAATTCTAGGCACGATTCGTCAACCGAAAATGCTTGCAGGTCCCCTACCCTCTTGATGGAAGCCAGCGCAGTTAAGAGCACTGTCTTCAGTGACAGGATTTTCAACTTAGCTGACTGCAGTGGTTCGAAGGGAGGTCTCTGCAGTGCGCTGAGCACCAGAGACCGGTCCCAAGAGGGTATAGATGGAGGGCGAAGCAGATTCAATCTTCTCGCCCCCCCTCAGGAACTTGACGATCAGGTCGTGCTTTCCCAAAGACTTACCATCAACTCCATCGTGATGTGCAGCAATACGGCAACATACACTTTGAGGGCTCACTGGGGGAAACTCATACTTGCGTAAGTCCTAGGGCCAGCTGTGTCCCAGTGCATCTGTTCCAAGGGTTCCGTCGGTCAGGGAGAAGAACAACTGGCAGTGCGACGTGTCCGGGGAGGCAAACAGATCTACCTGTGCGGCCCCAAAGCACCTCCAAATCAGCTGGACCCCCTTCGGATAGAGTCGCCACTCTTCCGGAAGCGCAGGCTGTCGTGAGAGCTTGTCGGCTGCACGATTAAGCACGCCTGGAATGTGGATGGCATGAAGCCACCTCAGATGCTTCTGATTCCAGAGGAGGAGATGACTGGCGAGTTGTGACATGCAACGGGAGCGTAGACCACCTTGTCGGTTGATATACGCAACAGTCGCAGTGCTGTCTGTGCAGACCAGTACATGCTTTCCATGAAGCGGCAGCTTGAAGTGGCTCAGTGCAAGACATACTGCTAGGACCTTGAGGCAGTTGACATGCCCCGTCCACAGACCCGAGACTTCCGGTGGTAGAGGCATCCATGAAAACCACAGCATGCCTTGACACTTGTTTTAGGGGAACACCTGCCCGTAGAAATGAAGGGTCCGACAACGGGCTGAAGGTTTGGCGACAGTGCGAGGTAATGGAAAACCAGTAGGTGCCGCTCTGCCACGCCCATCTCGGGACCCGGCCGTGAATCCAGTGTTGATGCAGCCTCATATGAAGAAGCTGGCAGAAGAGGCAGAAGCTGGCCAGTGGGGTAGGACGTGCTTAATCGCCTTCGTCTGCTTCAGGGCTTCCGAGAAAAAGTTCTCGACGGCGTCGCCGAATAGGCCAGCCTGTGAGATAAGAGAGAACCAGGATGGACCGACCCCAAAAAAACAATCGTCCAGCCTTGAGGGTTACACTCGAGCCCGATGCAGCGATGGACATTTGTTAATCTAGTGGAATCCTGAAAGAAACGACTGGCACCGCCCGGGAGGGGTCTGCACGCTCTCTCAGATGCTCCACGGTTTTCGGCGTGCAGTAGGAGTGTTGGGCCCGAGAAGGTGGTCTCGGCGGGGAAGCCAACACTGTAACCCTAAGATCACCAGTGCTATTAGCCAAAGTTGCCCTCTTCTGGTTTCTCTTCAGCTCTGAGTCATGATCACAGCTGAAATGTGCAGTTACACCAAAGCCACAAGAGGCTTCTTCCCAGAAATAACGCTCGTAAAAACACTCTAAGAGAATTAGTAGAGCTGAACATACACGTGCTCGGCTCCGAAGTGAAAGGCAAATATGCGATGCATCTGATGCTCATTATATACCCGCGCTGCGTGGCAGAGCAGCTGGCGCAATTATCGCATGACAATGTGCATTGGCTCGTTTAGTTACACTCAAAGTGGATTGGTCTCTCAAGTGAGATCCCAATTCTGTCGTCGAGAGTGACCGACTGAGAGGGATCGCTTAACTTGTAATTAAATGCGTTGCGTTCATATTCTGGGCTCAACTGCTTTTCTGTATAGCATGGTTTATTAATAAGGTGTTTAATGAATTTGGTCTGTTAATATCACTGTCCATAGTGCATTAAGCCACGTTAAGCGTTTTCTTTATAATGATTTTCTATGGGAGGAAAACGCTTAACGTGTAATTAAACGTATTGCTTTCATATTCTGGACTCATCTGCTTTTCTGTACACATAATGCTTTATTAGAATAGCGTTTACAGAGTTTGGTCTGTTATTGCCACTGTCTTATTATATAATTTATATTATATATATTATGCCAAGTTAAAGGCCCCCTGAAGTTTTTTAGCTTTTAGTATGAATATGTTAGCCTAACGGTTATGATTAAACGGGTCTGTTCCAAAACAATGACAACATTTGCATTTAGGAGATTACAAAACTTACAGTCTCTCACTTCCGCTAAAATGGATCACAGATTTGTATGACATCACCGTGGACTTCAGCTTCTCATCACATCTTCTGTCCAATCAAATGCTCCTTAGAATCTAATAATTCAATACTATAATAATTTAGAATAATATGAGTCAGTTATGACATTTTATTTGATAACAACTGCAGCTTGTTCCACGCAACCCCGCGTCATAACTGTCATAACGCTTTAACCCAACGGCTGGGTTTGTCCATATTTGACCCAATGACCCAAAATTGGGTTGAAACAACCCAACATTTTTTAGAGTGTACGTCATTCGCATTTGTTCTCAAGACAAGAGTTTTGTTCATAAATATCCAGATGTGTCAAGTTGTTGTATGTCTATTATATGTCGAAATTGTAATGGATCACAGATTTGTATGACATCACCGTGGACTTCAGCTTCTCATCACATTTTCTGTCCAATCAAATGCTCCTTAGAATCTGAAGTGTCCCGCTACGAATACTAATAATTCAATACTATAATAATTTAGAATAATATGAGTCAGTTATGACATTTTATTTGATAACAACTGCAGCTTGTACCACGCAACCCCGCATCATACACTCTAAAAAATGCTGGGTTGTTTCAACCCAATTTTGGGTCAAATATGGACAAACCCAAACGTTGGGTTAAAAACGTAATTAAAAAATTTAACCCAATGGCTGGGTTTGTCCATATTTGACCCAAAATTGGGTTGAAACAACCCAGCATTTTTTAGTGTACGTCATTCGCATTTGTTCTCAAGACAAGAGTTTTGTTCATAAATATCCAGATGTGTCAAGTTGTTGTATGTCGAAATTGTATGCGTTGATTTCTGTTTTGACCAGCATAAATGGTAATGAATTAGTTTGATATTTTTGAATTTATAATCTACAGCATAAATTTAGCTAAAAAATATAATTCTCTGTGCTCTCTAATGGCAGATTCCCACAGTTATCAACAACAAAAGATCAACATGCATTCAATATCGGTTTATTTTCTATACAGAAGCTGAAAGTGTAACAAATATCCACATTCTGCCCTATATTTATGACCATATTAAACAGTAGAAGCATTTAGTATTGCATTACAATGTTGTGCAGTATATGGTGGATCTTTTTTATAAATGAATGTTTGTTGTCATCGTAGGGTGCTGCACTTACTGTTAGATGAATTGCAGATGAAAGTCAGGCTGTTACTACATGACCAATCATACCATTTTCCATTTCTCATAAAAGCACACTCATGTTTTCCTTTAGGTTGAGTAGTAGCCCAGTTCTGGTAGAGCGCAGCTTCACCTGAAGACCACTGCCATTTATTACCACCTGTCTTCTGTAGACCAATCCAGACACGTTCAGCTTTCAGACTCTTCTTCAGCTCGCTCATCTCGTTCATGTTGCCAGCGGTGGCCAGATCTGTGTAATTCTCTCTGCAGTGTTTCTGAGCTTCAGTCCAGGTCTTCCTCATCTTTATAAAGTGATACTTACGCTGAACACATTCAGATACGGAGCAGAGAGCTGTGAAAGAGAGGGTTTGCTTTAATTTTTTCATAACAGGAGCAAACCTGATGAAACTATAAACCATAAATAAAACAACAAACACACTCACCAATGAGGAGCAGAATGAAATATAGAGTTCGGTCCATTTCTGAGGAAAAGACTGAACACTGAAAAACTCAAACGCATATTCATCTTATTGTGAAGTATGATCATGTAATATAAACATTTCCGCAGCATAACACGAGTCACGATCAATAAGACAATATTAACATCTCAAAGACAGTCTTATTGTGGTTGATGAATGAAGATGTGAGTTGCTCTTACTTTAGAGGTTGTGTGTTTCTGTCCTGAGTCTGATGTTTCTGTCTGCAGCTTTAAACTATGTGATTATTATATCTTCTTTCATCCCTACTTTAATGACATATGACATCATTTGTTTATTGTCCTAATTTTCATATTTTACTTCTTCATTTGTGTATTTGTCCACCACTTTCTTTTTTTATATTTGCATCAGTTATGGAGTAGCTACTGTAACTGCATTGACAGAATGGGCCCTATTTTAACGATCTGAAGCGCTAATATCTTTGTGGGCGGATCCCGGCGCTGTTGCTATTATACCGGCGGAATAAACGACTCTTGCGCCTGGTGCAAATCTAAAATGTGTTGGTCTGAAGTCGCTTCATTACTCATAGATGTGGTTTGGGCGTAACGTGAAATAAACCAATCAGAGCGTCATCTCACATTCCCTTTAAGAGCCGGCGCGCTTGTTCCATGGCGGATCGCTATTATAACGGCGGGTTTGCCAGCGCACGCCAGGAGCGGTTCACAGCCGTGAACTTTTGTTCAGTGCCGTAAAACACAGAGAAGTGACATTGGGGATGATGGAGAAACAAATCAAATCACAAATAAGCTTCGGTTAAACAGGCGTATAATAATTTGGGTAAATGTGTAAGCTAGATTTATTTTTTCACATCTTCACGGACACAACAATGATTTCCCTCGTGTGTTAATATTTTTCCTTGTAATAATGTATTATCTGCAAAAATGAAAACTGCTGCGTTTGTGTAGATGAGAGAATCAAAGTGTGTGTGTTGTTCACACGCTACATTATGGCCAAGCATGCGCCCTTAAAACACCATAAATAACACATGCAACGCGCCACTGTCTTTAGACTCGGTTTTTCCTGGTCAGTGGCAAAATTGTTTTCTGAATCTGCAAAATCGCACCAGGGAACGTTTGCGCCGGAACACGCTCCTCTTTTCACTGAACCGCCCCCGCGAGCGCAAGTTCATTCACTAATTTACCGACGTGCGTCTGTGGAGGGAAAAGTCCGCTGTGCGTCGGGTGAAAAATAAGAATGATACATGCGTTGCTGTACAAAGTCAATTGCGCTGGGTGCATTCGGCCCTACAGTAGCTCAGTTGATTTTAAAACAGTGTAGCTTTTCCAGTAGCTAACTACTTTTTCCAGCAAGTAGCAGTTTTGACGAGACTGCAATGCATTGACGCAGCACAGTGTCGTCTTGTTAGATTACAAACTAAAATCATGCCCAGAGCGGCTCAGGTCACAGTACGCTGCATTTTGTGAATCCAAATTCAGTTGCATATATTTTGTTCTTGCATTGATGTGACATTTGTAGCAATTTTGCACTTTGAACAGTCAGTTTGAGATATAGGCCACAGTTGAGTATTGTATCTTTGGATAGTTACCAAAATAAAGCTGTACTCTTATCATAATTGTATTGCATTGCATTGTTTTAAGCCCCAAACATTGTACTGAAAACATACTTCATTAACAATTGTAATGCACAATGTAGTTCCTAAAAAAAAAAAAAAATGTAGTGTCAATGTAGCTACCTACTTTTAATAGTAACTTGTAGTGTTGCTAACTACTTTTTTTCAGAAGGGTAGCTTGATTGTAGATTAACTTATTTAATTTATGAGTAGCTTGTCAAATTACAGTTTCAGAGTAGCTTCCCAACACTAATATTAATATGGACCTTAATCAGAAAATGATATACACTATATTGACAAAAGTTTTGTGACGTCTGCCATTCTCGTAGGGTTTAATATGGAGTTGGCCCACCTTTTGCAGCTATAACAGCTTCAACTCTTCTGGTAAGGCTTTCCACAAGGTTTAGAAGTGCGTTACTGTGGGAATGTTTGACCATTCTTCTAGAAGCGCATTAGTGAGGTCAGACACTGATGTTGGACGAGAAGGCCTGGCTCGCAGTCTCCGCTCTAATTTATCCCAAAGGTGTTCAATGGGGTTGAGGTCAGGCCAGTCAAGTCCACACCAAACTCGCTCATCCATGTCTTTATGGACCTTGCTTTGTGCACTGGTGCGCAGTCATGTTGGATCAGGAACATCCCCAGACTGTTCCCACAAAGTTGAGAGCATGAAATTGTCCAATATATTGTGACCAGTTGTTCGATTGACATTACCCTAAAGTCCATTTATAATGTTAATAAAGGTTGTTGGACTCTCATTATCCCACTGACATAATAACCATCTTCTGCTGCTGATGTTTCAGAATAAACGTGTCTTTATCTCCTGTCTAAATACTTGATTGTGATAAGGAGTGAATGCGGACATTGAAATATTATTACTTTTAGTAGAATTCGTCTCTTTGTGAAAGTTCAGTTGTTGTTTAATGTCAAACTCTTACTGGTACTGTTTCTTTGTTAATAAAACAAGAACACATTTGAATGTAAACACATCCTTATCATTCGTTTGCTTATGTCTACGCCTCGTTGGTTTGGACGTTTTGGTGGTAAAATATTTCCATCTTTGATATGAAACAGAAGGATAAACAGTGAGTGTTATTTTTCTAGTCATATCTTAGTCATAGTTTTGGAAAGAGTTATAATTTAACAGTGGTAATGACGGCTACATTGGGTTTCGACAATTACAAATAAAGCCACAATAAGCTCATGAAGCGAATTTGTCAATCATCTTGATGGATGATGCAGAGGAAACACTGACCAATAAGAGGACAGTTGTACTTGCATGTGACTTGCGTGAACACATTTTGGTTCGCTTTGAAAGGCTGCCTTGTGAAAACGAACCGTACCAAGAAGAATCTGCAACATTGTATCAAATTAGTTCCAGTTTCGGAGCAAAACAAACGATCTATCCACACTATTCCTGCGCCCCATGATGCTTTGCGTGAATTATGGGTGTAACTTCCGTTCAGCTGTAAACAATCAGTGAAAAGGCGCAATTTAAGAAAGTGTCACCATAAAACGACATTAATCTACTCACCGTTCAAACATCGAACATTAAAAGGAAATTTAAAAGTGTAAAAGCTTCAACAAAGTACTTTCAACAGACCAAATAACCCTAAAAGCGCGAGTCTGTGGTTAAATATCACTGCAATATCTGTAACTCATGTTGCCTTAATAAAAAAATTTTCATTAACGTCAGCATTACGTGTTACTATTTCAAAATGATTTCCGTCATTTTGACAGATTATAAATTGCATTTACCTGTGAAAACAAACCTGGAAAGAGAAATGAGGATTTGATGAGAATAACGAGAGATTATTCGCGCATTCCAGTGAATTATTAATGGAATATATCGTAAATTAAATTTGTGAGAACAGACCATAAATGCGCAGTATTTGTTGTCCTTTTTCAAACTTTTACAGCGGATTGCAAAGGGAAAAAGAAAAAGATCACGAGGAAAGCAGCGACTGAACAGAGCTCTTGCCGTAGATATTCTTGTTATAACATGTCACGTTAAAATACCAAGTGTGTGTTATTCTCATGATGCCTGAAAATAAACCATGAAGGGAAATTGACAGGTCATCCAGTCAAACTAACAGATCAGCTTTATTTGTTTGGCAAACTTATGATTTGAAATGATTAGTTTCAGCCTTTTTGAATGGAAGTTCCCCAAACCGGAAGTGCCGCCCATAACTCAAAGCGCAGTGAGATCGTCAGGAATAAGGTGGATAGGTGTGCAAACTGATTAGTCTCTGAGACTACCATTCCTCTTCATCCTCTGCCTATTTATCCCTAACTTTCTTCAATAAATAATTCTCCAACATGGCATGGTCCTTGCTCGTGAATTTTCTATAAATATCCAAACAGAAGCTCAGTTCAAGTGTCACAAAGCCAGCCGACAGTCGTTTCTTAAAGCAGTGAGTCGATGTTCCTCACCTCAGTTTGGCCTTCATGGCTGTCAGGGAAAATAGAGTCGTTCACACATGTTCAGGAGGAGCAGTGGAGCTCACAGCTTGTCAGAGCGCTGTGTTTGTTCACTGATGTGTAAGTGTGCTGGACGTGAAGCATGGCCTCTGTCACACTGCCCTTTCCAGAGCTGTCAAACCCCCTTCAGCCTCTCATGCAAGCATATGTGTGTGTGATGTGTGTGTGATGTGTTTGTTTACACCCTGAGCTCCCAGCAAAACAGCCTATTTGTGTTTGTTTAAAGGAGTAGTTCACTTCAGAATTCAAATTTCCTGATAATTTACTCTCCCGCACGTCATTCAAGATGTTCATGTCTTTCTTTCTTCAGTCGAAAAGCTGACACAGTTTGTCATGTTTAATACGGTAAAGCTGCTGCTTTAACCCTCGGTGCTCTTCGCGCGTCGCTCAAAAATGACAGAATTTTTTATTTTATTCAATGAAATTAATGCTATATTTTAGTTTGAGAATGTTTTGTTATTGTCCTGTACTGGCGCATGCCTGTGACGTAATTGCATACGCGACGCCTTCACTATCTAGCAGACTTTATAGTTTTTACCGTTTTTACCCTTTAGACGGGAACGTGACGGTGGAGCGTTTTTAAGATTTCCACTCTGGAGGGTGGTTTCACTTTTTTGCGTTTTTAAGCCCTAAAAACGCAGTCGCCGTGTAAACGAAAGGTTTACATCCGATAAAATATTTTTACGTTTTCACCCGCGAGCGTTCTCGTGTAAACAGGGCCTTAGCCAAACCATCCGTCATTTTCTTAAAAAAAAAAAAACATTTCTATACTTTTTAACCACCAATGCTAGTCTTGCACAGTTTAGTGATGCGTCACGGATTACGTAATCACGTTGATAGGTCACGCGTGATGTAGACGGAAGTACCGTAATGTTTACAAAGTGAACGTGCAAAGACAAGGTCAAATGCTATTTACAAAAAATAACTATCAAGTGTAGTGTCAGTTCTGGCAGGTCACGTTAGTCAAGCTCGCATCAGCTGATCCACGTCTAC
>NC_136877.1:2966905-3244405 GCF_949152265.1 Phoxinus phoxinus
GGAGTGGCAGTCATTTTTTCTCCTATTGTTAAAGTTAAAATCTTGTCAAAAAATGAAGTTGATCCAGGAAGATTGCTGATTGTGAGAGCAGAAATTAACAATCTTATTTTTCTTTTTGTGAATATCTATGCTCCAAACATAGGTGTAGAGAGAATACGTTTGTTCACTAAACTAGAAGAATTTTTAAGACAACAAGATGAAGGAGATCTCATTATTTTAGGGGGGGATTTCAATTGTACTTTGGATTTTACACAGGATAGGAATGGTGAAGAACCTCATATACAGAGTGCTTTGTGCTTAAGCAATGTGATTAAAAATCTAAACCTATCTGATGTATGGAGAGAGCATAATTTGCATACACGTCAGTATACATGGGTGAAGATTAGAAATGAGACTGTTTCTGCTGCACGGTTGGATAGACTCTATGCGTCACGTAATTTGAGGAATAGAGTTATAAATTCAAATATTTTTCCCACATCAATGTCTGATCACAAATTCATTACTATCGAGTGTACTTTATTAAAAAGAATGCATAAAAGTCATTATTGGCATTTTAATGCAAAATTATTAGAAGATCATTTTTTTTTGGAAAATTTCAAGTCTTTTTGGGAGTCGTGGAAGAGTGAGAAGAATTATTATGAAGATTGTATTCAATGGTGGGAAATAGGGAAGGTACAAATAAGGAATTTTTGTCAACAATATTTATCACATTCTTCGGTCTGTATAAAAAAATCTTTGGAATGTCTGGAAAAGGAAATTATTGGTATTGAGCAGTGTATGATTGCAAATGACACTGTAAACTTTAAAGATCTGTGGACTGAAAAGACTAACATGTTGAGCTCAATTTTAAATGAAAGAGTGAAGGGAGCTCTTGTAAGGAGTCGTTTTTCAGCAGTAACGGATATGGATGCTCCTACTTCTTTCTTTTTTAATCTAGAGCGAAAAAAAGGACAAGAGAAAGTGATGTATTGTTTAAAAGACTGTAATGGTCGAGACACTTCTAATCAAATGGAGATGCGTAAAATGGCTGTGGATTTCTATTCAAGTCTATACACCTCTGAAAAATCAGATGAACAATGTAGAAATGAATTGCTTCATGACCTTCCGGTTTTAACTCCAGAGCACAAACTTTTTATGGAGACTGAACTTACCTATGAAGAAGTCACGGCCGCTGTTATGGGACTCTCTGTAGGTCGTGCACCTGGAATAGATGGACTAACTGCCGAATTTTATAAGGCTTTTTGGACCGTTCTTGGACATGATTACTTTGAAGTCCTGCAAAAAAGTGTCACTGAAAGAATCCTTCCTAAGAGCTTTCAGCGTGCTGTGCTAACACTACTCCCTAAGAAGGGGGATCTAACACTCTTAAAGAACTGGAGACCTGTGGCTGTGTTGTGTTCGGACTACAAAATCATTTCCAAATGTTTGGCCACCAGATTAAATAATGTTTTGCATGAAGTCATTCATAAAGATCAATCTTACTGCATAAAGGATAGGTCTATTGTAGATAATCTGCATTTAGTGAGAGATGTGTATGACTATGCATTCGATGATAAGATTGAAATGGGGTTGTTATCATTGGACCAAGAGAAGGCGTTCGATCGGGTGGATCACACTTTTCTTTTTGATGCTCTAAAAGCCTTTGGGTTTGGTGACCAGTTTATTTCGATGATACGTTTATTGTACACTGAAGCTACATGTATGATAAAAATGGCTGGTGGCCTAAGTACCGCTGTAAAAGTTCAGAGGGGAATTAGACAGGGCTGTCCTCTTTCGGGCCAACTTTACAGTATAACTATTGAGCCCTTGCTATGTAAATTAAGGAAAGATCTAGCAGGTCTGTATGTCAACTCTCTAAAATCCCAGGAATCTGTCAAATTATCTGCATATGCGGATGACATAACGGTTTTAATCAGAGGAGAAAGAGATGTTGATGTGGTAAAGCATGCTCTAGAGTGTTATGGAAAGGCATCATCTGCCAAAGTTAACTGGTGTAAAAGCGATGCTGTGTGGTGTGGCCAAGTTGAAAATAGTCCAGCACTTCCTGGTGGTTTACAATGGGGAAGGGCAGGTTTCAAATATCTGGGAGTCTTTTTGGGGACATCCGAGTACAGAAAACAAAATTGGGAGGGCCTGTTGGAGAAAGTACGTGCTCGGTTGTCTCATTGGAAATGGTTGCTGCCCCAGCTGTCCTATAGGGGACGGGTGCTGATATGTAATAATCTCATAGCATCTTCCCTTTGGCATCGAATGATGATCCTTGAACCTCCCGAAGACCTCGTGAGACAAATTCAGAGATGTCTGGTGGATTTTTTCTGGTCAGGTCAGCATTGGTTAAAGGCTCCAGTGCTTTTTCTGCCCAGACAGGAAGGAGGACAAGGCCTAGTGGACATCAGATCCCGAGTAAAGACCTTCAGACTTCAAGTGGCTCAGAGACTTCTCTATGGGAAGGATGTGAGCTGGGCTGGGATAGCGTGTACTCTATTGAGGAAAGCAGGGAACATGGGATTAGATTGTCACCTGTTCCTGATGGACATAAACAAGTTGGACCTTGGAGGATTAACAGTGTTTTATAGATCAATTTTAAAAGCATGGACACTTGTCAAGATTTCTCGAGAGTCAAACAATGCCCAAAGTTTGTGGCAGAGAGAAGAACCGCTGCTTTTTAACTCTGCATTGAATCTGGACATTTTCAAAGACATTTCATTGAGGAAAAGTCTATGGGCTGCAAAAATCACAAAAATTGGACACTTAATACCTGAAGGTGAATGGATATCAGCTGAGAGTTTTGCTGGAAAATTGGGAATAAGATCAGTTCGAGTGGCTACACAAATTTTGACTCAGATTGCTGAGTTTTTGCCACAGAATTATAGACTTTCCTTAGAAACTTATAACGGAGAGCTGAATATATGTGATTTCCCAGAACTAAACATTGCAGCTGAGACTGAAAGCTGGGAAGAAACTGAGGGTGGACTATTATCTTTTAAGACACCTCAGTTAGGAGTTTTCAGCAATGCAGGAAAAAAGTCGCTGTACACATTGTGTGTGAAGATATTGCATCTTCAAGCTCTTACAAACGTGAAAGAGTCTAAATGGCAAGAGGTGTTTGGAGTAGGTGTTTCCCCCAAGGGCAGCTGGAGGACCCTGTACAAACCTCCCACTGAAAAACGAACTGGAGATCTTCAGTGGAGGATAGTGCATGGTATAATAGCTACGAACAGACACAGAGCACGTCTTGATCCACAGGTGAGGGAGGGATGCCCCTTCTGTGGGATTTCAGAAACTGTGTTTCATTTATTTTTAGATTGTACTAGATTACAACAGTTGTTTCCAACAATAGATGGGTGGTGTCAGACCCTGGGAGAAGTTTTCTCACCTATGTATTTCATATATGGACCTAGGTATAAAAAGAGTAAAAAGGAGTCCCATGTTTTAATGAATTTTTTACTTGGACAAGTTAAAATGGCTATTTGGGTGTCACGTAAAGAAAAACTGAGTGGTAATGAGTCCTGTGATGTTGAATTAGTCCTAAAGGGCTTAATAAGGTCAAGATTAAAAATTGAGTACACTTATTATAAATTGGTCAATGACCTTGAAACTTTTAAATATAAATGGGGTGTGAACCATTGTATTTGTGATGTTGATTACAATGGAGATTTAGTTTTGTTCTAAATGTTTTTTGTTTGTTTTTTGTTTTGTGTATTATTGTTTGTTTACTATTATTATTATTATTACCTTTTTTATGTTAATGTGATGTCTTGAAATGTGAGATTGTATTGTATTCATTGTATTTATTGGAAGGAAGGAAAAGGAAAAGAGGAAAAAGAGAAGAAAAAAAGGAAAAAAAAAAAAAAAAAAAAAAATTTTTTTAGAATAAAGTGATTGTTAAAGTCTCTCTCTCTCTCTCTCTCTCTCTCTCTCTCTCTCTCTCTCTCTCTCTCTCTCTCTCTCTCTCTCTCTCTCTCTCTCTCTCTCTCTCTCTCTCTGATGTTAATCTGAGATTGTCCTAAACAGGACCAACTGCGACAAGCCATGCACAACTCTGTCGGTTGCCTTGGTTTACTTTACCGTCAGAGAAATATATCTACTTCCTACTTCTGGATCACAAACCCAGTCTGGAGTCGTATGGGTCAAAAAAATTATTTTATGCCAAAAATCATTAGGATATTAAGTAAAGATAATGTTCCATGAAGATATTTAGTAAATTTCCTACCGTAAATATATAAAACATGTATTTTTGTGAGTGAATGCAGCACAATCGTGAACATAAATGCTGGATCACATTAACATGTGATGAAAATGTACGTCGAGTTACAGGTCACGGTCGCAGGGTCTCTGGTCGGACCATAGTTTGGGGGCCCCCTAGTGGCGGCGGGGCCCTAAGCAGCCGCTTAGTTCGCTTATAGGGAGAGCCGGCTCTGCCTGGTGGAACATCTCTTCCACATCTGCCATTATTGCCACAGGCTCTTGGCGAAATCTCATGATAACTCCAGTTAGAGTACTGGTCAGGTCAGGTCTGGTCCTTTGAAGAAGTTGATCATTTAGGGTCGTTCCCTGGAACGAAGCCCCACAGTCAAATACAACACGAATTTTATGCTTTTGCGTTTAGATCGTTAAAATAGGGCCCAATGCCGCTTTGACTGTCGGGTAGAAGTTCGTCTCAGTGCAGGCTTTGCAAAAGTGTGCATCGAGTAAATGATCACCTTTCTGAAAACTAAAATGACAAACGTGACACCTTACGGTCTTGTGGACTTAACGGACCATTGTAAGTGCACAAGACTGCGAGTGCACATGAAGGGACGGGGCCTTCAGCTCCCCATAGATGTACATCAAACATCAAATATGTTTTAATGTTACTCTGTAGCACTATTTCACTTTCAGTGAGGAAGTGTGTGTGTGTGTGTGTGCGTGTGTGCGTGTGTGTGCGTGTGTGTGTGTGTGTGTGTGTGTGTGTGTGTGTGTGTGTGTGTGTGTGTGTGTGTGTGTGTGTGTGTGTGTGTGTGTGTGTGTGTTATAGGGTGGTAATTAAGCAGTCTCCAGCTGAGCGGCTCTGTGCAATTGGTTTTTAAGATTGCAAGCAGAAGATCTTGAGCCTGACTACAGGCTATTATTAAAGCTCAGAAGAGGACAACTTACAACACACACACACACACACACACACACACACACACACACACACACACACACACTCAAGCCTTATATTCTTATTTCTGCCCCCTTCCACAGCTGTTTTTCACTGCTTGAACCCCATATAGGGATGAGGAGATATGGTCTTAAGACTATATTATGATATTTTCTGGTATTTATTGCGATGACGATATAAATATAGTACCGTTCACCACTGGCTAAAACTGATAGCTGCATGCATTCTTGAGAGCCTCAGAAACACAAACATTGATCTAAAGTAAAACGTACCCATCATCAAATAGGCTCCTATAATATACCAATTACATAAAATAATAAAATAAAACAGTACAAATCCAAACACCAGCCCTTGCAGAAATGGAAAAGTTGCAGAAATGGAAAAGTTGCAGATATACGTTTAAATAGTGCAACTGTACTGAAAAACATCACACAATAATAATTAAAATCAATTACAAGTTTGAAATGTAAAAAACGAACAATATTACTGATAAGATAATAATATTACTACGAATTATACTATAATAACAATATAAACCACACTAAGGATTGATGAGCTGCTGGGTTCATGAATATTAATCATGTTTGCACATTAGTTTTTGCTTGTTCATAAAGGCTGAATAATTCCATACGATAAACTCAGATAAACGATAAACTCCGATAAACGATAAACTCCGATAAACGATAAACTCCGCCTCGGCTTCACATCTGCATTCCGCCATAGTTGTTTTCTCCCAAACAAAAATACGTCATTAACTAGGCTTTACCGTTATTATCAGGGGAAGACTAATTCTTATCGTAAGGAGAATTTGTTCCGGTATATCGCAAACGATAGTATATCGCCCATCCCTCGCCCCGTATGGACTGTTCAGTGATTAATAGAGGCGTAGACTAGAGGGATTTTCAAACCTCTCCCGTCCCACTCCCACACAAAAAAATCCCATCCCAATCCCACGGAGAAACTGGGGGGGGAAATCTTGTCCCAATCCCAGAAGAATGTCTCCCACTCCCGGAATCTGTTAGCCTGGCAAGCCAGACTTACATCAAGATGTTGGGTCAATCCGAGGGGCGGGATAAACGGTTGTCTTTCAAATTCCCTCTGCACGCCATAGGATAGCACTAAAACCAACCAGAGCAACGAAGAAGGTGACGTAGTTCGAGCGGCAAAGATCCGGTCCAGCAAAACTCCAAACACATCTTCCTTTTTTAAGAATGACTTCAGTGCCGTTCTTTGCTCTTTTCTCAAAGAAAAACTTAACTCCAGAGTCGCGGGCCAAAGCCGATTCGAAAGACCGCTGTTCGCCAGCAGCCGCCATTCTTTGTTTTCAAGTGGCAAGGAACCGTCGCAACTCCGTCGTCATTATGTTAAGCCCGCCCCGCCTACTCTATACACGATGTGATTGGCCTGACCCAATTTAGGTTTTTCCAGCTCAAAGAGAGAGTTGGTAGACTAGGAATCTGTCAGTTACAGTAAAAAATACAGTAGATCACAGCATGCCCACCTTAGTTTAATTTTTTATATTGAACTGAAAGCCTTCTTAAACAATGCATACACATTAAATTTCATATAGATCATCCATACATACACACACACACAGGCACGCACACGCATGCGTACACATTACGCCGTCTTTCTCAACTCGTAACATTTTTTTGGTTACTTCAGAAGTGACGGTGAGCACAACTGAGGTATCATTTTCCCACGGTAGTTGTTGCAGAGTGGCTTTCATGTCTGACTCCATTTTGATTATGATTTTCGCGGCTACAAAGTGCACGGGGAAGCCGCCGCCGCCTTCTATATTATTGGTGGCTAGCATAAAGATGAAGGGCAATTAGAATTTACCATTCTCAAAGACCCGCCCCCTTTAGTTACTGTTGCTATGTCCGACAAGCAACACCTGTCTCACACCACACCATGTTCTCACACAGTGAAAAACACACCGCGGAGCAGAGAGGACACTGACAACACACTGACAGACACAGACCAGGTTACTTTAGATATGAAACAAAGTCTCAACTTTCAAATTGGATCATTTTTTAAATAAAATTGGACCAATAAATACCGTTTTGTGGCTCTTTAATGTGTCTGACAGATCGCTGTAGAGCCTCAGTTAAAGCTGCTCGTGAACTGATCATCTCTTCCTTCTAGTTCATTTATAGCATCAAATAAACATGAATGAACATCAGAAGGAATGTTGTTTTAACCGCGGAGAGACGTCAGTGCACTCCGCTTCTCAAGCTCAAATCCTCCCATGTTAATCTACTAACTCTCCTGACTGCTTTGTCGGACAAAAATGGCGGATTATGATTGGTCAGATCACCTGTCAATCAAACTCCCTGCGAAGGGTCAATTAAGTTCAAAATTAAAATAGTTTATTTACACAAGTGGTATATTTGTGTATAAAGTTGGGTATCATAGTTTTATTTTGATTCCCGCTCCCGCCCACTCCCGCTAAAAATCTTTTCCTGTCCCATCCCAATCCCATGATTAATATTGATTTTGTTTCCCATGTGTAACTCGCAGGGCTCTGGTTTCTCTTCCAGGGGACACCGCGGTCTACAGAGATGGCGTGTACTGGATCTTGGGCCGCACTTCAGTGGACATCATCAAGAGCGGAGGATACAAGATCAGCGCACTAGACGTGGAGAGACATCTGCTAGCCCACCCAGATATCACAGGTACACACACATTCATGCAAATGCACATGCACATTAGTGACCCTGGATCACAAACCAGTCTGGAGCCGCACGGGTATATCTGTGGCAATAGCAACTATACATCGTATGGGTCAAAATTATCCATTTTTCTTTTATGCCAAAAATCATTAGGATATTAAGTAAAGATAATGTTCCATGAAGATATTTAGTAAATGTCCTACCGTAAATATATAAAACATGTATTTTTGTGAGTGAATGCAGCACAATCGTGAACATAAATGCACAACTTTAAAGGAGATTTTCTCAATGTTTAAATTTTTTTGCATCCTCAGATTCCAGATTTTCAATAGTCATATCTCGACCAAATATTGTCCTATCCTAACACACCACACATCAATAAAACATTTATTTATTCAGCTTTCAGATGATGTATAAATCTCAATTTCAATAAATTGACCCATGTGACTGGTTTTGTGGTCCAGGGTTACATTTATATGTCGCTTTTCTGGGCACTCAAAGCGCTTTACATGGAACGGGGGGGAATACTGTGCCAGAACGCCCACCACACACACACACACACACACACACACACAGCTTACTGGTGGAGAGGAGACAATGATGAAGCCAATCCGTATATGGGGATGATTAGGAGGCCATGATGGACCGGGGTTACACCCCTACTCTTATTCGAAGGACATCCTGGGATTTTTAATGACCACAGAGAGTCAGGACCTCGGTTTAACGTCTCATCCGAACGATACGACAGAGGAATAAACATGCACCTTGTTTTCCTCAGATGTGGCTGTGATTGGTGCTCCAGACGCGGTGTGGGGTCAGAAGGTCACCGCAGTTGTGCAGCTGAGGAACGGGAAGACCATGACTCTGTCGATGCTGAAGGCCTGGGCCAGGTAACTCACTGAGCCAGAGTTTTGGCTTTCAGCATTAGAGATGTTAACGATTGCCGTATTTTCCGGACTATAAGTCGCACGTTTTTTTCATAGTTTGACTAGTCCTGCGACTTATAGTCAGGTGCGACTTATATATCAAAGTTAATTCATACTGACTGAGATGAACCAAGAGAAAACATTACCGTCTACAGCCGCGAGAGGGCGCTCTAGTTAGCGGAGTTGTTCAGAAGCGACACCGAGGAAGAACTCAATGGATTCAGTGTTGAGGAATGAGATCGGGAGCTTGGTGAACTTGCTTACCGGTAACTTGCTGGACTCGCTGGCTAATGTTAATCTATTCAGCCTCAGGTATATGTTCTTTATGCTGTTGTGCAGCTGAATAACTGTTAATGTGTGACGCTAACACACCGGACACTATTCAGCTGTTGTTCTGTGTGCTGTTGTGCAGCTGAATAACCTTTCCAGATTAAATGTCTGTTCTTGGTCTTGGATTTTGTGAAATAAATTTCTAAATAAATGCGACTTATAGTCCAGTGCGACTTATATATGCTTTTTTCCTCTTTGTGCCGCATTTTTTGACTGATGCGACTTATAGTCCGGAAAATACGGTAATAGACGATCGATTCCTATCTATATCTGATTTATCTCATAAAGGATCCATTTGGTTAAGAATTAACGCTGTAGTAAA
Source organism: Phoxinus phoxinus (assembly GCF_949152265.1). NCBI lineage: Eukaryota > Metazoa > Chordata > Actinopteri > Cypriniformes > Leuciscidae > Phoxinus > Phoxinus phoxinus. The sequence continues at coordinate 2,976,302 of NC_136877.1, forward strand.
GCGTGCGGTGGGAATTTGTGAAAATTGACGTCCCTAATAAGCATACAGTATGATCATTATTGCAGTTTATTCTGGCCAAAAACTGCCTATGGAGCGAATTGTATGCACTAGATTTTGTATTTGTTCAAAGGTTACATGCAATTTTTGTAGGATGGTTTGTATTTATTTGTGAAATATTATCTAGGCTCATTTATTTATTAAACACAATATTGGTTACTCCACTGCGTTTTCGCTCAAATTGACCTTTGTATTTGAACATTGCTCTCTGTTTGTTTGCGAGTCGAGTTTTCCTTTGCAAAGCAGATCGAGTTTGTTTGCAAAATGCTGGATTTGTTTGTTTAATTAAGGCACATATTTCGCTCCATACTGCCCATAACGGGCTGTTCAGACAGAACACATTCTTGCATTTAAAAACGTAAGAAAGAGTTAAAAAAAAGCAGAACTGAATGTAGTCTCTAGTCACACTTTTATTAGATGTGGCAATAAAAGTTATAAAATAGTGCTGGCCAACGATTAATCGCATCCAAAATAATATGTGTGAACTGTGTATAATTATGTTGTAAATATTAATACACACACATGCATGTAAGCCATAATCATCAAAATTATAACAAATAAAGGCTTGAAATATCTCACTGTGCATGTAATGAGTCTATATAATATATTAGTTTCACCTTTTAAGTTGAATTACTGAAATAAATGAACTTTTGCACCATATTCTAATTTTTCCAGTTTTATCTGTACAGTCAGGACACTCAAACAAACTCGCTGAATCTCTTACAGCTCCCCTAGAGGTCAGAATGTGAATGACAAGACAAGAATTTCCTAGTGTCAATCAGGCACACTTGAACTTACTCACAAAAAAAGAAAAAATAGGCAGGTGATGAAATGTTGCTGAAATGCACGGCAGCCTCATTGCGAGCAGTTTATTGTGGAGCACAGCGATGTGTTTGGAAGTGTTGCGTCAGTGTGTGTGTGTGTGTGTGTGTGTGTGTGTGTGTGTGTGTGTGTGTGTGTGTGTGTGTGTGTGTGTGTGTGTGTGTGTGTGTGTGTGTGTGTGTGTGTGTGTGTGTGTGTGTGTGTGTGTGTGTGTGTGTGTCGTGTTGAGTCAGACGTCGAGTTGGACTCCCTCAGGACATGCGTTAGACTCTAGAGGATTTTTAAAGCCTCTGTATAAATAACAATACACACACGTAGCCACACACACTCATGGATGAGATGCATGCTGCAAGAACAGATGTGTGTTTGGTGGGAGAAGGCTGAGAAAGAAAACCGGTGATGTTGAGAAGAAAGAAACAGCGTATGTCTTAGCATTAGCAATGCCTGTTTATTTTATTCTCTCTCTCTCTCTCTCTCTCTCTCTCTCTCTCTCTCTCTCTCTCTCTCTCTCTCTCTCTCTCTCTCTCTCTCTCTCGTGTCTGTCAAAAATGACCTATTCTTTTTTTGTCAATGAAATTAATGTACTATATTTTAGTTTGATAATGTTTTTTATTTAATATTTTGTAGTTTTAAGGGATTTTTTAATACTAAATTAAATTTACACTGTATGTATAATCTGTTTATTCACTTTTTAAGTCCTCAAAATTAAATTTCCAACTTAAACTCGTAAATCTTGAGTGCTTTAGAGCAACAGACTCAAGTTTGATCTCTTTTTAAAGACGACACTTGGCAGATTATTGCTGACGGGAAAAAATATTTAAAAAGTGCACTTAAAAAAAGGAACAGAATTGTACGTTTATTGTTATGAAAAATGCACAAAAATACTATTTTCAATTTTTATATGAAAGATATATTTTATAAGTTTTCTAAAAAAGTTGAGCTTGATATCTCAGTAAATGAGCTCTCAGTGAGAGTGTGTTCGGCTGCAGTACCGAACGCTTCCACTAGAGGAAACTCGTCTCCATTCATTTCCAATGCGCTCATGTTTGACCGCGAGGAGTACAAGTGACTATTTTATACAGAACCATTTAACCTGTTCAGATCATGTCCATTATTTTGTGTGTTCACACAGCAAGTGCCAAAACCTTTACCAAGTTTCGTACCAATCCAATGAAGCAAAAAAACAAAACAAAAAAAAGTCCAAATTTTCCGCCGAGCTCCAGAGAAATGTCACTTTTGTTGCAGAAATGTCGCATTTTCTCCTGTCAGAAGACACATGTCCCTTTACATGAAGTAGCTCAGGGCTTTTTCTGTCTCTATGTGTGTGTGTGAGCTCCATATGGTGTGTGTGTGTGTGGGTGTTGCTGGTGTGTTTTTTGACCTGTCTTCATCCCTCCAGCAAAGCCCAGTAAAGAGCAACATGCGCAGGGACAGAGAGATGCTCACTCCTCCAGCTGTCATCTTGTGTAATCCTCACTGTATATGTGTCATCAGCCGTAGAGACCCAGCGCATGATGAGCTGACACACACACACACACACACACACGCGCAGAGAGCGAGGTCACAGTGAAGAACTGGATATTCAGGAGAGAGAGAGAGAGAGGAGACATTAACCGAGAGACTGGAAGGGACTTGTATTGAAGAAAACTCAATGTTTCCGAACACTCACAGAAGCGCACGATGATGAAGACGCTTCGGGCCTGTTGACAACCTCGAGAACGCACAACATTTAATTAGCTCAGCGCTCCACTCTGCCTTTTAGTGTGTGTCTTTATTTCACGCTGATTTCATTGTTTGTGGAATTAATCGAATTGCACGTGTCTCGCAGCGTTTCATACGAGAGACGTTCAGATATGCAGACGGGTTTCTGTGTCGGTTTCTGTAGTTGTGTGTGTAATGACTGTGCAGATGTGAAACTTCACAAGTGAAGAAGAGTGTTTGCCCGAAGACATTTCCACCACATGTTCCGTACTAAACAACCAGGATTAAATTATGACACATCTTTATTTCCTTCCACTGCCAGAGTTGAGTTTTGTAAAGCTAAAACATTATTTTTTTCATGACTTTGCCATCTGCCAGAAAATGTACAGAACATACGTTTTTATTCTTCGTAAGGAAAAATCGTCAGTCTTGAAACTTCTAACCTTTAAATGCAGGAATATTTCACATGTCATTATTACATAATCGGGTCTTTATCGACCCGGATCTATATCTATCACGGACAGCGATGGGAATAACGACGTTATAAATAAACAGCGTAATTTTTTTCAGTTACGAGTAATCAAACTAATTACTGTTACAACGCAGTTCCCGTTACTGACAATAAAATGCACTATAATTGAGTTCTGTGTGTGTGTGGCGTGTGTGTGTCTGTGTGTGTGTGTGTGTGTGTGTGTGCGTGCGTGCGTGCGTGCGTGCGTGCGTGCGTGTGTGTGTGTGTGTGTGTGTGTGTGTGTGTGTGTGTTTCGAGGCATGAATTTGCCATCTGCCACAAAATTTACAGAAGTTTTATTTTTCTTCGTAAGGAAAAATCGTCAGTCTTGAAACGTCTAACCTTTAAATGCAGGAATATTTCACATGTCATTATTACATAATCGGGTCTTTATCGACCCGGATCTATCACGGACAGTAATGGAATAACGACGTTATAAATAAACAGCGTAATTTTTTTTCAGTTACGAGTAATCAAACTAATTACTGTTACAACGCAGTTCCCGTTACTGACAATAAAATGCGCCGTTACAATAATTGAGTTCAGTGTGTGTGTGTGTGTGTGTGTGTGTGTGTGTGCGTTTCGAGGCATGAATTTGCCATCTGCCACAAAATTTACAGAACATACGTTTTTTTTCTTCGTAAGGAAAAATCGTCAGTCTTGAAACTTCTAACCTTTAAATGCAGGAATATTTCAGATGTCATTATTACATAATCGGGTCTTTATCGACCCGGATATATATCTATCACCGATGGCTCTCAGTAGTATACAACTCTTTTATAACAGTAATAACTATTACAAAAGAATAAAATAAAGCATATTTCACTGCCTTTCATAACTTGGAAGGGTTAAATTTAAGCAGATGTTTTTTCCATCATCATCATCATCACTGTCCCCGTCAGAGATCGTTTCCCAGAACATTCATATCTATCATTTTTAATGTCTTTAAAATCTATATTTTGTTCTGCTGCCTCTGTCAGTGACTCTAATGTTTGCTTGCGTACAGAACTTGCTCTGCAGTAAATCCCTGAGTTGTGCTGGTGATGTTCTTGTTTTCTGCCTGCTGTAATTATGAGTGCAATCACGTCATTAATGTGTATCAGACAGCGCCACCTTGAGGATTACAGGTGAACTGCACTCATTGAGTCATCAGAGATTCAGAGCAGGAAAAACTACTTATATTACAAACATTGGGTCACTAGTGACCGATACACTATTTATCCAGAATACAGAATACAATTTGGATACTTGTTATAAAATTACAATTTTGATTCCTCTTATCGATTCTTTTGTGAGCATTTCAATATGACTTTAAACCATTCATGAGACAACTCACTGTTTTCAGAGCTACACACACACACACACACTCTCTCACACACACATGCACACACACTCTCTCTCACACACACATAGACTCTCACACACACACATGCACACACACTCTCTCTCACACACACATAGACTCTCACACACACACGCACACACTCTCTCTCACACGCATAGACTCACTCACACACGCACACACTCTCTTTCACACACACACGCACACACTCTTTCACACACAGACTCTCTCACACACACACTCACACACTCTCTTTCACACACAGACTCACACACACACACTCTCTCTCACACACATAGACTCTCACACACACTCTCTCTCACACACACAGACTCTCTCACACACACACACTCACACGCATAGACTCTCAGACACAGACACACTCTCTCTCTCTCACACACACACTCTCTCACACGCATACTCTCACACACACACACTCTCTCACACGCATACTCTCACACACACACACTCTCTCACACGCATACTCTCACACACACACGCACACTCTCTCTCACACACATACTCTCACACACACGCTCACACACACTCTCTCTCACACACATTGACTTTCACACTCTCTCTCACACACACACACACACACACACTCTCTCTCACACGCATAGACTCTCACACACAGAGACACACACACACACTCTCTCTCACACGCATAGACTCTCACACACAGAGACACACACACACTCTCTCTCTCATACACAGAGACACACACACACTCTCTCTCACACGCATAGTCTCTCACACACACACTCTCTCACACACATAGACTCTCACACACAGAGACACACACACACTCTCTCTCTCATACACAGAGACACACACACACTCTCTCTCACACGCATAGACTCTCACACACACACTCTCTCTCACACACATAGACTCTCACACACACACTCTCTCTCACACGCATAGACTCTCACACACACACTCTCTCTCACACACATAGACTCTCACACACACACTCTCTCTCACACGCATAGACTCTCACACACAGAGACACATACACACACACTCTCTCTCACACGCATAGACTCTCACACACAGAGACACACACACTCTCTCTCTCATACACAGACACACACACACTCTCTCTCATACACAGACACACACACACTCTCTCTCACACGCATAGACTCTCACACACACACTCTCTCTCACACACATAGACTCTCACACACACACTCTCTCTCACACACGTAGACTCTCTCTCACACACGCACACACTCTCTCTCACACGCTTAGACTCTCACACACAGAGACACACACACACTCTCTCACACGCATAGTCTCACACACGCACACACTCTCTCTCACACGCTTAGACTCTCACACACAGAGACACACACACACTCTCTCTCTCATACACAGAGACACACACACACTCTCTCTCACACGCATAGACTCTCACACACACACTCTCTCTCATACACATAGACTCTCTCACACACACAGACTCTCTCACACACATAGACTCTCTCACACACACAGACTCTCTCACACACACATAGACTCTCACACACACACTCTCTCTCACACGCATAGACTCTCACACACACACTCTCTCTCACACACATAGACTCTCTCTCACACACGCACACACTCTTTCACACGCATAGATTCTCACAAACATAGACTCTCTCTCTCACACACACACACACACACACTTGTGTATCAGTATATTGGATCCGTGCAGCTCTTAAAGTGACAGCACAGTCTCTTTAACACTAATCAAACAACACAAGACGAAGAGAAAATTCACTCGTTCTTCACTGAATAACGTTTGTAACTATATTTGTAATGCATATTTTATTTATATCAAATAAAAGGACTGTAGAAATGCATGATTTCTTTCTTCTCTCCTGTCAGAGAGCACATGGCTTCATACACCATTCCCTCAGGGCTGATCGTGGTGGAGAGCATGCCCAGGAACCCGATGGGGAAGGTGAACAAGAAGGAGCTTCTCTCCCGGTTTTTCCCGAAGCGTGTCTGATCCGAGATCAGTCTTCAGAGAGATGAGCGTCTCGACCACACACTGGGAAACTGTTCCTGGATCAGATCTTGAATGTGAAATCTCCTCACTGGACAGGAGAGGGCGGCGCGAGTCATTCGATTATTACCCATGATGCAAAGCACTGTATTGTTTTTAATATGCCTGATATTGTGGCGCTGTATTCAGCAGGTAATAGAATTGAATTAAAAAAATATGTGTTTTAAATTAAGACCATGGTAGTGAACTGACTTGACTATTGTCTGTCGATTTAAAATGAAGAAATCAAATATTTTTGTAATGAAATTCTGAAATAAACTAATTTATCTGGATCAGTGATGTTCTTGTGTGCGTGCGTGTGTGTGTGTGTGTGTGTGTGTGTGTGTGTGTGTGTGTGTGTGTGTGTGTGTGTGTGTGTGTGTGTGTGTGTGTGTGTGTGTGAGTGTGTGAGCGTGCAGCTGTGTGTACACAGGTGTGTGTTCAGGTCTGAAGGCGGTGTGGTCTTGTGTAAGTGTGTGTGATTACGGCACAGATGTTTCCTCGCTTCTCTTCTCTCGCTTTCACTGATAGTAAATCTACAGATAAGCCTTTGTATTGGTTTGTGAGAGAACAAGTGTCGTGGTTTCTTGACGAATCGCTGTTAGGAGTCTCTAACTGAGAATCTCAGACCTCAGGTCAGTCTTTCATGCAGGAGTGAATCCAGTGGCATATACAGGTGCAACTCGAAAAGTGTGAATATGGTGCAAAAGTTAATTTATTTCAGTAATTCAACTTAAAAGGTGAAACTAATATATTATATAGACTCATTACATGCAAAGTGCGATATTTAAAGCCTTTATTTGTTATAATTTTGATGATTATGGCTTACAGATTATGAAAACCCCCAATTCAAAATTAGAATATTGTGAAAAGGTTTTCATAATCTGTAAGCCATAATCATCAAAATTATAACAAATAAAGGCTTGAAATATCTCACTTTGCATGTAATGAGTCTATATAATATATTAGTTTCACCTTTTAAGTTGAATTACTGAAATAAATGAACTTTTGCACCATATTCACACTTTTCGAGTTGCACCTGTACAGTCAGGACACTCAAAGCTTTTAAAGGTCACAAGACATCCATTTATTCCTTTATCTTTTGACATAAGAGTCCCATTAAAACATCCTGCAAGTTCCAGAGCTTAAAACATCCTCCTGATTATAAACAAAGCATTTATAATCCCTTAAAGTGCCTTCAGACAGAGGCTCTGAATGAAGCCAGTTATATATTTATTTATTAGTGCCAAAAAAATTTATTATCATGAGTGAACCTCAAGGAACATTAAAATAATAAAAATGTCATGACCCCTTTAAAGCATCAAAGAGATTTTGAAATAAAGCATTTTTCAGGGAATTTGACTGATTCATGGTTTTCTCTGAAGGTCTGAGAAACAAATATTTTACAAAAATAAAAAATACGTGGACGTCCATTAGAAAAGTGCAACTTATTTATCTGTTCTGATCTGGTCACGTACAGCAGTGGAAAACAATGCTGAAGGAAATCAATAAATCCAACTAAGCATAACACAAGTTTAGGAGAGGAAAATAAACAGGGATTTTCAGGTTTTTATGTCAAAGCTGTGCGTTCAAATTCTACTGTAATTTCATATTCAGGAGTTTCATATTCCTATTCAGATTCTGGTACAAACGGGTTCAGTGAGATCCTCAGAAACATAAATCAACATTATATAAATGTGTTCAAACCACAAGTGACATGAAACCTTCGAAATTCAGACGACATTCCCTTGTGAAGAAATATTACAGAAATAATATAATTATCTTTAATTAAGTATGTGCATTTCATGTTTTCAGACACTTTTTGTTTTTATGAAAATGCATTATAATTTATATTAAATCCAATTAGTTGAAATTTAGAGTGCTTTTTCACCAACTTAAGTATATCTTTATATGCAATTTCATAATTACTATTGTCTTTGAGATATGTTTAAAGTGCACTGCCGAATACTTTACTGTAATCATGTTTTCAGTTTTGTAATTGCACATTTGTAATGATGAAGTTACAATTTACTACATTTTAAATATTTGTATATATATATTTAATATTTTAACTCTGCAAGTGCAGCTTTTTAAAATGTGCTTTTAAAATTTTAGGTGCATATTGAATAAAAAATTATCGTGATTTTAACGGTAAAAATGCTACGGTGAAAAACTGTTAATTGGTTAACAGAAAGTTTCCGTACTATATACTGTGATAGATCTAACCGTACATTTTACAGTAAAATACTGTTGAATTTAAAGTTTTTGGACGAGAAAAGGAACAAATAATTATAATTTACAGTGAAAAAAACGTAAATTGACATTCCCACAATTCCCAGGGTGACACTTCACATTGCATGTTTTTTTCTTCATCGTTTTTATAGTTTTTTTTTTTATCAGTTATGCACATTAGGGTTTTATGTTACATTTAAAGATGTTAAATTAATGTTTATTGCATTTTTAAAATGTCATGTGTGTTAGCATGATGGTGTTTAGTGCTTGACACTGTGCAACTTCTAATACATATTAGTAGCCTAATAATACGTTTCTCAGCTTGTGGAAAAGCTACTTGTGATGAGCTTTAATTCATCATGTGACTCTAATAAACCACTGTGATTGGTTGTTAGTGTATTACAATGGTAGAAAAAGGAAATTAGTACCTCAGTATGTCGGTAAACATTATATCAGATAATGAAATACGTTTTTTACTGTAAATTTAAGTTAAGTCTGTAAAACCTAAAATGTTTTTTTTTTTTTTACAGTGTAAGCACGCCACTTTTTCACAGTGGATTCTTAAATACTTGTGCATATTGTTAATATTTATAATTTTCAATCTTTGATTTTGAGCGCATTTTTGTTTACTTTAGTGCGCCGAACAATTTAGCCAGTATTGAACCAGTTTCTGCGCCTCACTGCGCATCGTGTGTTTCTGTGTCTCCTTCTGAGTGTGTGTGTATAAATGAACTGACGGTGCTGCAGTTTCCCTGTAATAAATCACAGGATTCCTCCGAGCGCCTCACATCACGACTCGAGAGAGAGAGACTGACAGAGACTCTGAACCTCCAGCACTGAGGAGAAGATACGGAGGTCAGGGTTCGAAATGAGGGGGGTCTGGGGGGGTCCCGGACCCTCCATAAGTCATTAGGGACCCCCCATAAGAATTTATTTTTGGATTTTGGGGGGTCCCCGACAAGTATATTTTAACATTAAAAATGATTGTGAAAATTATAGGTCTTTAGTGACGTTTTATATTTATAACAGTAATTAATTTATTTTCTAGCGTGAGGCAGTAATCAGGGCAGTTATTAGACAGCAGCGTCAGACGAGACGCGAAGTCTACAGATAGTCACAGATTGTTGTTGTGGTGCTCCCGCAGCTGAACGCGGCAAAAGAGTGAAATCCTGAATGAAAATCCTGTAAGTGCTTTGATTGTTTATATCTCTGTAATTGCTTATAGTAAAATATTAGGAGTCCGAGTTGCATTAACTAGATACCCAGTGCAGTGGCATAGGTTTGATTTTGACAGTTTCTGGTCTCATTGACTTCCATACATAGTAGGAAAAAAAAAATACTATGGAAGTCAATGAGACCAGAAACGGTCTGGTTACTGACATTCTTCTAAATATCTTCCTTTCTGTTAAGAAATTCATACAGGTTTAAAACCACATGAGGGTTAGTATATGATGACAGCATTTTCATTTTAAAGTGGAGTATCCCTTTAACACTCATATTATAATAATAAATTGTATTTCTTAAGTAATATTTTTCTTCATTTTAATTTTGAGAACTTGTTGAGACAAATAAATAAAATGTGCCTGGACATGTTGATTTTGAATAATGTGGTTACTATTGGATTATTGTCATTTTAATGGCTTTTAGTCATGTTAGAATATATTACTTTTTTTATATATATTTTTTTACGTGTCCCTAAATATTTTAGATCAGGTTATGGATTGACTACTTTGAAACAAAGTAAACCTTCTAATGTAGGTACAGTCTTTTCAGATATCATTATTTTTTAATCCAGCGGCCAGTTGTTTTACAAATTACATTTAATGTAACATAAGGGATGAGAAATACCATTTGTATATGATCAAACCCCTTGAAGGTGCATGGTGCTGCCATAATGAGTAGCCTACACCTGGTGGATTTAGAGTTAACTTCCTTGCTCAAGGACAGAATGACCTGTTATTCACTTTGTCATGTCAGGGATTAGATTTATTTAAGGTGCTGTAACTTTGTTGCTTCAGAGTTAGAGGTTTACCTGTTAGATTATAGCCACTTCTCCAGACACCACTACAATACTGGGCCTAGCCCAAACCATGGAAAACATCCCAAGACCATTATCCCACCTTCAACATTGGTCCATATAATTTTGCCTACGGTATATAGTGAAGCAAGGTATTCTTCAGAATTTTTTATAATTTAATAATTAAATTTTAGGGGACCCCCCAAGAGTCCTAAGTCATTTCGAACCCTGGGTAAAATAGATGTTGAATGAACGGATTCAGTCAAGCGGGGAGAAGAGAGAAGCTCCAGAGAGCTGATTAACAGAGATCTGGATCGATGTGTGTCCGGTGGAGGACGATGGATGACCGGTGTCGGACAGGAGAATATAAAGGTGGCACACGAACAGAAGAACACAGGAGCGGTGGATGTGTGACAGCGCGGACTGTGAAGATTGTGTTTGTGTGTTTGCGTGGGGGAAAGTTGCTCCCCACGGCTCGAGAATGATAAAACGTCTGCAGCTCCAGTCAGACATACTAGAGTGCACACACACACACACACACACTTACAAACACCCTAGCCTGCATGGATGTCCAGTGAAGCGTGTTGTAGTGGGCTGTCTGCAGATGGATGCTTATTGGGCCCCTGGGCCCCGTGAGGGCCACAAGAGACGAGAGAAACATTCAACTGGACTCTACTTGGTTATTATTGCAGTTATTTTATTACCAGCTTTCATACAGTGAGCGAAGAAATAAACAGGCAAGCTCCACAACCAGGATCCACAGAACATGAAAAAATCTTAATTTTTACTAAGAATTACAAAGAACACATTTGATTAACCCTCTATGGTATGCATACAACTTTAATGTAAAGTATATTTATTGATTTTGATGTTGATTTGTTCCCCAAACAGTGTCCAATTATATTATATAATAGCTATGTCAAATTCTAACCATGACATATTTTTACAAATAAGTTTTTATTACATGAAATAGCTTAAATCATAAATAAAAAGAAATATATATATATATCCCAAAAATTGGTGTACTTGGGGAAATGTTGCTAACTCACTGTAAAAACTAAAAAAGTTGGTTTAACTTAAAAAAGCAAGTTAGCTTGTTGCCTTAAAATTTTGAGTATATATATGGAGTATATATATATATATGGCGACGCTGTACCAGAGTGGAAAATGGTTAAAATAAAAGTAGTTTTTCTATAAAATTATGATTTTCTTTTCAATTTCAATGCACATTTCTTTTATAAATGGATAAATTGATAGATCACAAAAAAATTACCATACGAAATATGGAGATTCAAGCTAAATTTGATTAATTTAGGCTAATTGTGGTACATTAGAGTGAGAAAACTCCTGAAACTTTACAGTGTGTTTGTGGTGAACGAGATTTCCCCGATTAATTGATGATGGTTTTCAGTGAACTTTTCTTGACTAAGATCTGCGCTGTTCAAGCATCATCAGCAACTCTGACCAGGGTCGGGTCATTTTTAATTTAATGTAAAATACATATTTATTGATTTTGATGTGTGTAGATTTCTTCCCCTAACAGTGTCTGATTATATCATATAATAGCTATAATTTGTCATATTCTCTCTATAACTGTTTCAACTTTGTGTCCCTTTCGATAAGGTATGTGAATGCAGTTTAATCCAGTTCACGGAGGTTTTGTTCCTGCCAAACATTAGACGATTACAGTTGAGACTTAAAGAGGTGTATAATGCCCTTTTCACAAGATGTACAATAAGTCTCTGATGTCCCCAGAGTGTGTGTGTGAAGTTTTAGCTCAAAATACCCCACAGATATTTTTATATCGCATGTTAAAGTCACTTTTTGAGGGTGAGCAAAAACACACCGTTTTGTGTCTGTCCCTTTAAATGCAAATGAGCTGCTGCTCCCGGCACAGGGGGCGGAGCTTCAAGAGCTTGTGTCCTTTTACCTCACACACACACACACACACACATGCACTGAACATTTAAAAAACGTTTAGCCTGACTTCATATTCATAACATTGACTTCATAGTCAACCACCGCTTTAATGAACATCTTCAAACCCTTCAAGAAAATGTGAGAATCTGGCTTTGTCGTCACAGGTAAAATTATTTCAATAAAAAGTTGCAACATAAATGTTATGATTGTTTTTGATTCAGTGGTGAACAGAAGTATCAATATTTTTCAATAATATAAAACTTTTTAGATGAGAGAAAATCACTCATGCTCTTGACTGAAATCAACACATGTTTTCTGTAAGATCAAATATTTAAAATGCTCCTTCTTTGTTGTTTCTACACTCATTTGGAGATTAAATGTGAAATTATTACAATATAAAAATATATCAAAACTTTAATGTCAGGTGCGATTAATCCGTAAATTTAAAAAAATGGATTGACGGCACTAATATGCACAGATGAATTGTTCACAATAATTGTTCACAATAATAATCTATAATATGCATTTATATAATAGGGTGAATTTTCAATTTAACGAGACCAGTGATTCACATAACTCGATAGTGCTTGTGCATTTGGTTTTATTAATGATCTGACACTCCAGCTCAACATTTTTGGAGACGGGAAGATGAACACTGAATTATCATGTCCCAGCACTCATAATTTGGTGTGCTCAACAATAGATATGGACAAGGTCATGTGAGAATAAATAACTGGCAGACTGGCGAACGATCTATCATCCTGGACAACTACGAGCTCCGGCTGACAGGATCATTAATAAAGCGCTGGGATCGTGATCGATCGCTCTGATGGATGATCAGACTCATAGATACTATAAAACACCTGGCCGTCACTCACGGCATGCTGCCAATCCACACACACTGTAGTAACAAAGAGCTGGAGAACCAGAGAGGAGAGCATGTTCGTCCTGACCAGAGCCCGCCGTCTACGGAGAGCCTAGCCACTCCCTATTAAAGGATTGGTTCACGTTTTAAAAAACTTTTGCTGATAGTTTACTCACCCCGATGTCATCAAGATGTCCATGTCTTTCTTTCTTCAGTCAAAAAGAAATGAAGGTTTTTGATGAACACATTTCTCCATATAATGGACGTCAATGGGCCCCAAACGGGTCAAGGTCCAGATGACAGTGTCAGCGCCGCTTCAACGGGCTTTAAACGACACCAGACTATGAATACGGGTCTTATCTAGCGAAACGCTCGGTCATTTAAAAAATAAATAAAAAAGTTTAAGTTTTATAAGCACAAACGCTCGCCTTGCTCTGTTCTGTGATGCGCGTTCGTGACGTCACGTAATACGCAGTTACGTTGAAAAGGTAAAAAAATTATAATAATAATAATTTAAACAAAGATGTCGGACGATTTTGAAGTTTGAGGACAAAATGAGAGGGAGTTTTTCGCCCTTCCCTACTTTTTTGAACCGGAGTACACAGACAAATAACTTAGATACATGACGTGACCCGTGACCTTGAAGTCCATTCTGTGTCGAAAAATCCTGGAATGTTTTCCTCAAAAACCTACATTTCTTTTTGACTGAAGAAAGAAAGACATGGATATCTTGGATGAGTGAGCATCGGGTGAGTAAATCAGCAAAAAATATTTTGAAAGTGAACTACTCCTTTAAGCCGGGAGCGTAAACTGTTCAGAAAGTTAATGCGTGTGTGTCAGTATCAGTGTATTAGATCTGTGCATTCGCTCTTAAAGTGACAGCAGCCTAATAAAAGAGAAGAAAAGAAAAGAAAAGACAAAGACTGCTTGACTGAATAACTTTTGTAACTTTAACAAGGATCAATTAATAAAGATTTGAAGTGTTATTTTACATTTGCTTACTTTTAAAAATTCTGTACCTGAAAATCTGAAAAGCACTGTTTATTTCATTTGCATCTTTGCTATATTGTATTTATTAGTGCTTTTGCTTGTAATCTGGTCTTTTTCTTTTATCCCTGCCTGTTTACTCGTCTTTAATAATGCTTTACATTTATATTAGTTAGGCTAGTAGTTTTAGTTGTGGCATCAAAACTATAGAAAATTGTGAATTTTGGATATATCTCAAATCTAGTTGCCAGCCTGTTTTTGCAAAAACATCTCATGTCTGGTAAAGATAATGTTGGCTGGCTGGAAAATGTTCTTTAGGGCGTTTTCACTCCTGAAAGTCCGAACCAAAGTTCATGTTTTGATACATTTTATACATTCGGTAAGTTTTGGTTTGGTTTCACACTGCACTTATGCGAGCGCACTAAAGAACTTCACATGACATGCTTGCGTCCTGTCACCATCATCTCTGTGCGCTGCATCTCGACACTGATTGGTTTGTAAACGGACGTGCGTCTGACGTCAGCGTGTTGTCAAATCGACGGGTAACTTTGACAACAATGAATGAACAGAGTGACGCATATCGTTGAAACTATATTGTTATTATTACAGCATTAGCACCTGCAGCACCAACTATACGCGAGGCTAGTTCAAATTCGCCAAATGAACGTCCTCGTTGTGCGAACATTTGATCGTCGCCGGCAGGAAAGGAGGAGAAGACTGCAAGCGTTTTTCCAGTTGACTTTTTATTATTTCGTCAGACCATATTTCAAATAAAAACCTTGTCTCCTTCTCTCCCCATGTGCTACCACGGCTCATTTTCCTGCTATCTTTGTCTTCTTCGGCTACGCGGGAACAGCCGGAACTTCCTGTAAATGCTCTGAAAGTCCGAACCTTACAGAACACGCTTTCACAATATAACGAACCAAACCTTTGTTCAGTTTGATCCAGACCGAGACTACCTCTTTTCATCCGACCAAATTTCGTCTGTTTGGTTTGGGGAGGTTTCACACCTGTAACTTTGGTTCGGATCAAACTGAAAAGTCCGAAAATCCGGACCAAACAAGGTAGGTGTGAAAGGGCCCTAAGACACCAGCCATTGGCATGTGCGGCAAAAAGTTAGTTTTAGGCCTATGGTTAGTTGTTACTCCCACACTAGCCATTAACCGCCCCTAAAACCAGTGGAAAATGAAAGGTTAACTCATGGTAAGCAACACGGCATTTATGTGTGTGCGCGCGCGTGTGTGTGTGTGTGTGTGCGTGCGTGTGTGTGTGTGACTGCAGGGTTATCAGATGCGCAGGAGATCTGGAGGAAGATGCTGGTGTCAGCACAAGTCTCTTATTCCCGCTCTGTAATGGGACACATTCATTATCGACCAGTTGCCCTGCTCAACAACCTGCACTGGTAATATTTATCTCCTTCATCTCTCTTACACACTTCTATCCTCTTACTCAGCATTTTACACCCGCTCTTCCTCTAGCGTGTTTGGAGGAGGGTGAGTCCCTGTCAGATGATGTGTGATATTGATATCAATACCTCCACCTCTGTACCTTTCTGTTCAGATATATTGATTTTGTGTGGGACTCTGTGACCTGAGGATTTGACTTCGCTTCAGGATACACCAGAGTCAGTTCCCATGTCAAATACTGGGTCTGTTCCCAAATAACTCGAAAAGTTCAGTGTTTTGATCTTCTTCCACGTCTGAATCAAAACTTTGGGGTTTGAAAACTTCAGAAAATTGTCTTACACCTTGTCTCAAAAGGTTAGTTCACCAAAAAAAAAAAAAAAAAAAAAAAAATCTGTCATTATTTACTCGTGTTGTTTCAAGCCCAAAAGACGTTGGTTATTAAGATATTTTTCATTGAAGAATGAGAAGTTTCTGTCCCTCCATTGAAAGCACAGGTCACCAAAACTTAGAAAATACAAAAGGTCATAAAGGTGTAGTAAAATGTATCTAGAATATGAATAAATGTCTTAAGATGTGCACTGAAAAAAAACAATACATAAAATTTACTTTAAAATATTTGTGCAAGAACTTGCCAAAGGAAATGTTAGTAGGCTAAATTTCACATGCATATTTTTAAGTTCACATATGGAATTAAGTAAACTCTACTTAACTAAGTTAAGTGAAAGTAACAAAGGAAATAAGTCATTTTAACTTGGCTAGTAAAAGGTTGAGTAATATCTATTTAGTGGAAAGTTACTAATGGTAAGTTACTAATGGTAAGTTACTAATGGTAAGTTACTAATGGTAAGTTACTAATGGTAAGTTACTACAGGTAAGTTACTAATGGTAAGTTACTAATGGTAAGTTACTAATGGTAAGTTACTAATGGTAAGTTACTAATAGTAAGTTACTAATGGTAAGTTACTAATGGTAAGTTACTAAAGGTAAGTTACTAAAGGTAAGTTACTAATGGTAAGTTACTAATGGTAAGTTACTAAAGGTAAGTTACTAATGGTAAGTTACTAAAGGTAAGTTACTAAAGGTAAGTTACTAAAGGTAAGTTACTAATGGTAAGTTACTAATGGTAAGTTACTAAAGGTAAGTTACTAAAGGTAAGTTACTAAAGGTAAGTTACTAATGGTAAGTTACTAAAGGTAAGTTACTAAAGGTAAGTTACTAAAGGTAAGTTACTAATGGTAAGTTACTAAAGGTAAGTTACTAATGGTAAGTTACTAAAGGTAAGTTACTAAAGGTAAGTTACTAAAGGTAAGTTACTAATGGTAAGTTACTAAAGGTAAGTTACTAAAGGTAAGTTACTAAAGGTAAGTTACTAATGGTAAGTTACTAATGGTAAGTTACTAAAGGTAAGTTACTAAAGGTAAGTTACTAAAGGTAAGTTACTAATGGTAAGTTACTAAAGGTAAGTTACTAATGGTAAGTTACTAATGGTAAGTTACTAAAGGTAAGTTACTAAAGGTAAGTTACTAATGGTAAGTTACTAATGGTAAGTTACTAAAGGGAAGTTACTAAAGGTAAGTTACTAATGGTAAGTTACTAAAGGTAAGTTACTAAAGGTAAGTTACTAATGGTAAGTTACTAATGGTAAGTTACTAAAGGTAAGTTACTAAAGGTAAGTTACTAAAGGTAAGTTACTAAAGGTAAGTTACTAATGGTAAGTTACTAAAGGTAAGTTACTAAAGGTAAGTTACTAAAGGTAAGTTACTAAAGGTAAGTTACTAATGGTAAGTTACTAAAGGTAAGTTACTAATGGTAAGTTACTAATGGTAAGTTACTAAAGGTAAGTTACTAAAGGTAAGTTACTAAAGGTAAGTTACTAATGGTAAGTTACTAATGGTAAGTTACTAAAGGTAAGTTACTAAAGGTAAGTTACTAATGGTAAGTTACTAATGGTAAGTTACTAAAGGTAAGTTACTAATGGTAAGTTACTAATGGTAAGTTACTAAAGGTAAGTTACTAAAGGTAAGTTACTAATGGTAAGTTACTAATGGTAAGTTACTACAGGTAAGTTACTAAAGGTAAGTTACTAATGGTAAGTTACTAATGGTAAGTTACTAATGGTAAGTTACTAATGGTAAGTTACTAATGGTTAGTTACTTTTGCAACAAAAGCAATGATGAAACAGTGTAAATACAGCTGGAAACCAGTGAAAAATCATATCATATCACAGAAGCGCCCCGTGCACTCCCATTCAAAAGGCATTTTGACCGAAAACGAAAATACGGTCAATCTTAAAAGTGGCGTTTCCATTCTAATTATGCTTTTACACGAATGTTTGACTCGATTAACAAAAAGAGCCTAGATTCAATTTTGGCGAGAGTTAGCCTTTAAGAAGATACTTTTTTTGTTACTTTTTTACTTATTCAAAGTAAGTACGTACGTAGTAAGTAGTTTTAGATTTCGCACACAGCCCTTGATTAGCTTGATCAGGTGTTTTAGGGGCTGTTTACACCACACCGTTTTTAACTAAAAACGTAAAACTTTAATGCTTTTTGGCCATTTGTTTACACGAAACCGAGGTTTTGCGTGCCTGAAAACGCAAAATGTTGAAAACGGGTTTCAAAGTGCACATTTTTGAAAACGATCTCTGTGCAAACAACAAAAACCACGAATCTGTGAAGACGATGACGTCATGCACATGCGTATTACGTGTTCAGTCTATAGTGTTTCATCGCCATCTACTGGCCTGGCAGCAAAATACAGCGTTTTTAATGTGTTTTTAGTGTTGAAATTTCAGAATCTGGGATTGATTTAATTTGGATTGATGAAAATAAGTGCATGTAAACATACCATGCGTCACTGCAAAAAGACATAACGTTGAGCTTTTGTGCATCGCTAAAGGTTGCTGGTGATCATTGGAAATCTCCAAATTTAATTGAAAATTAATTACATCTTAAGTCACTTTGTGTCAGTTTGAATGACCATTTAGTCTCACTTAGATCAGTCAGTCTGCATGTATAATTACACACCTGACAAAAGCCACCAATTGAAGACCTCTGGCCTGAACACGGCTGGCCACAGACAGCGCTATCAAGTTAAAATAAGAAGAAAAAAGAGAGAAAGCGGTGGGCAGGGAAGGAAAAATCAATACGAAGAAGCTAGCATTCTAATGCCTCGTTAATGGGCCGGAGTATTAATTATTCAGCGGAGGGCATTTTATCTACTCATTAAAGTGGCAGCTGGGAGGAGAAATATGCAGCATTGTACAACATGTCTAGGGTCATTACCAAACCTCTCCTCTCTCTTTCTCACACACACACACACACACACCAACATGACCTTATCTACTGAACCTCTTTTACCGGGAGAACGTGTGTGTGAGAGAGAGTGTGAGGTGAATAAAAAATAGCAATGCTATCCAGATGCAGATCAGCCTATCATTGCGCCTCTCCCATCCAATCCATCAAGCGCCGGTCCGCGTTGAAAGCTCGGGGGGGATTGAGATTCCTCCGGCTGGCCCTCGGCTGAGGCACGTGACGCGACTCCTAATGACACTGCAGCAGGACTCCAGATCTCATCTGATTTATTTCTCCATCCATTACCACGAAGACAACAACACACACATCATCTTCCACCATCACTGTCATCGTGACATCACAAAGCCGAGCGTGCACGCACGGGCCGCTTCTCCTGCAGGATCGGCCGTGTCGGGGAACATCTGTCCGTCTCGTGGTGTTAAACTCAGGCGGGCCCGTCGGGGGACAGCGGGTCTGCGGGTCCACCTCCTCTTTGTCTGGTTGGGCTGATGTTTACTGGCTCTGAGCGATGGGGGATGTGGATGATCGGGGAGAGAAGAAGTCAAAGGCGTCAGAGGCTTGGCAAAGTGTTCAGGTCCAGATTCTGGCAGTCAGGGAATGTGTTTCTCAGGGAATGTGTTTCTCAGGGAATGTGTTTCTCAGGGAATGTGTTTACCAGGCCAGGGGTTCCCAAACTTGTCCATGACAAGGCCCCACAAATACCACGAGGTTCTGGCCAAGGCCCCTCTTTTGCAGGACGTGTTATTGAACCCATCGACAGCACTACGGCAAATGTAGAAATAAAATATAGCTGCAAGCAGCGATTACGGGCCCAAGCCGGTGGCACCGCCACCCCGGTGCCTTTAGTTGCACTAAAGGCACCGAGGTGGCGGTGCCACCGGCTTGGGCCCTCCATCGCTGCTTGCAGCTATATTTATATATATATATATATATATATATATATATATATATATATATATATATATATATATATATATATAAAAACCGCCACCCCGGTGCCTTTAGGGTTCCTGTGCACGACGGGCAATAACGTAACTCCGCTTTGACTGTCGAGAAGAAGTCTGCTTTAGAGCTTGCATCAGTGTGGGTTCTGCAAAAGTGCGCATCGAGGGCACATATCAACCACAAAGTATGCGTGAGCACCCTTCTGAAACCTAAAATGAAAAATAAGACACCCTACAGTCTCATGGACTTAACGGCCACATGAAATCAGCAGCCATTGTAAGTACACAACACCGAAAATTCCTATGAAGTGTGGTATATATATTCATTGAAATTACTGTACTTTAAAACACTTGTTTAAAAGAAAAAACACATGTATACATAGTATAAAACACTAGATGGCACAATATACCTAGTTTTAATAGTCTTTCTGCCCCCCTCCCCACACACACAGAGACAGGGGGGGCTGTCTGTGTGTGTGCCCTCCCTCCCCTCCCCACACAGACACACACAGGGGGGCTGTCTATGTGTGTGTGTGTGCCCTCCCTCCCCTCCCCACACAGACACACACACACACACACACACACACACACACACACACACACACACAGAATGGCTGGGGGAACTCTGTCAGAGAGAGGCAGAGAGAGACAAAACCACATTCAAACCAAAATATCTGACTTCCTGTTGGTCGGAGCTAATGACTGTAAATCAGAAAGTTGTCCGGCTCGATGTGCACAATATACATACCAAGTTTTGTGACTGTAGGTAAAACTAACCCCCCCACTTTTGTCAAAAGTAACACTTCCTGCTGCCAGTTGGTGGCGCTATAACTTTGACTCACATTAGTTACATCCATGTGATCGCTCTCTTACAACAAACACGCTACTGAAGTTTCATCAAGATCAATTCATGTATGAAGACGTTATAACACATCGTGTTTCTCTTTTCTCGCCATAATTTCGTTTCCTCACCACGGCCAAACTGTTCGAGATATCAAAAATCCGTCAGCAATTTAGTATCCTCAATGTCTTGACGTCATGCTGACCGAGTTTGGTTGCGATTGGATGAATTTTCTAGAAAGAGTGTTTCAAATTCCAGGGGCATGCGTTTTCATTAGGGGTGGGAATCTTTTACCATCTCACGATTCGATTCGATTTCGATTCTTGAGGCCACGATTCGATTCAAAATCGATTTTCGATTCAAAAAGATTTTCGATTCAAAACGATTCGATTCGATTTTATCCATAATGATTTCTAATCGGGTTTCTGATCATGATCTACTCTCATCTGCTTTGCTATACAGAATGACAAACGGAGACTTTAAAGTGTCTTTTTCACATTTATTAAGTTCAATTCTCAGGGAAGTGCCTTTTATCAAAAACATGTTCTCAATTGCTACTCATTAGTATCTAGCTATAAAATAAGTTGGAACAAAACAAAAGTGCTTCTTAATAATACAAAATGGTTGAAAATAGATGCAGTTTACCACAAATATCATGTAGAACACAACCGGTGAAGACAAAAAAACATCTATATTTCTCAGTCAGACACAGTAACTTAAAGAATAACAAGTTATGAAAATAAAGTGCTTCTTTCAAAATGAATAATAGTCCTACCCCTAAGCTACCTGGCGATGAAGCAGCGATAGACCGAGTCTTTTTTTTTTTTTTTTTTTGCCCTCTCGGAGTTGGCAGGGAGTTTCGTGAAGCACTGCAGTGTGCGTTGGTCTGCAGCTGGCGGCTGACTGTACGTTCACACCGCCGCCGACTTGAGCTGCAAAAAAGCTATGGCCGCCCTGTCAAGGACGCTTGTCAAAAAGTACGGGGAATCTTGTTGACGCTTTGGCCGCTCTGACGTAGCAGCATTCACAATGAAATGTAAACAGAAAAAACAAGCAATGCATTCGGCAGTTTAGGATATCGCACAAGATTTGTCAACACAGAAACCATTTCATCACTGGAGAGTTTTTTTCCCGACAACATCGTATTAATTGATTTTGATTCATATGCGCGAGGGAGAGAGAGAGAGCAGACAGCGCTCGGGTGAGTGCGCGCGCGCGCGCGCGCGGCCGGGGCTCTCTCTCTGCTCGTTCTTATGCCCTGTCAAGCGCGCCCTGTTAAACTGACAGGACTTAAAACACATGCAAATGGTAGGAACGAAAGATCTCCCTCTCATCCATTTGCTTCCTTTTTGTTTTAGTGATTTGCCGCTCACGTCCCGTTACAAAAATGGAGGCGAACAGCCAGCTGATTTTATTTATTTATTAAATCGATTCTTGGACATTTCAGATCGATTCTGAATCGTTGCCAATGAGAATCTAGATTCTTCTGTGAATCGATTTTTTTGGCACACCCCTAGTTTTCATACCACCCACAATAGCCGACTTCCTGTTGGGCTGGCGTAAAACTTAGAGCACGAAAGTTGTTCGGCCCGATGAGATCTAAATGTGTACCGAGTTTCATATTATTACATGCAAGCGTGTTTGATATATACGGACAAGTGTTTGAATCCCATTCCAGGGGGCGCTGTCGAGCCCCCCTGCCACGCCCGGGTACCAGCTTCAGCCGCGGGTTCTGACCTGTGTGCAAAATTTCAAGAGTTTTCGAGCACGTTAAGGGCCCCAAAAGTTAGGGATGCATCGATCCGATATTCAGTATCGGTATCGGCTCCGATATTGCCATTTTTGCCAGATCGGGTATCGGTCAGACGAGGCCGATCCAAATCCGATATTGTGCGTATACTATTCTGTGCTATTGTTAAGCCCCACAAAAGGCACAAAAACATTATAAAGCACCATAAAGTTGTCGTGCACTATATTATAAGTGTTCGGAAGCCATTATATAGTATAATGTGAGATAGAAATTAATATTTAAGTCATTAAATTCAAGATCACGTTCACTTTTCCCTCCGCTGCGGCTGTCAGTCATTCTCCATTCAGCATCAAGCAGTGCGTCACGTTCGGTTACGAGTCAACACGATGAAAAACTCTCTCCAAGATGATTCAAAGTTACTATAATTATACTTGATCTGTAGATAAAGGGCTATGGTTTTGCATTAAACAACTTTATCTTGCTGGACTTTATTGCTGTACCTTAATCATGTTAACGTTACTTTCTACCGGGTGTCTCTCACAACACTGGAGAGCATTATAATTGTTCTTCACGCGCAGAGTAACTGACATTTAAAACTGTTTAAAGAAAATGCTCTGTTTAAAGAAACGATTGCATAGATGGATAGATACTGTATAATACACTACGCATCAATATGCCTTTCCTTTGTGATTTGAACTTTTCAATGCGGAATCGACGCGCTGCGCGCTGTGACTCGTGTTGCTTCATGCGCATCATTCTGCGCTCGCGATGCGCATAAGCGCTGTGTGCCGCACTGTACTGGAGCCTTTCATATCATAATACAGCGACGCAATGAACGATTATTTCTAGTTCTGTCCTATCTATCATATGTTGCTGCCTCATTAAACCGCTGTGCTATAAATTTAAAACATGTCTCAATTTTATAGTAGGCCTAGGCTATATATAAAATAATTAATCTTTTTGATTTTTGTTATCTTGTTTTTCATGAATGTATTTTACAACAATACAAAGAGCAATGTGTAACGTTTTACCAAATTTAGTGTTACACTTATTGTCTCATATTTGTTCCCCACTAAATGTTTTTTTCATGTTCAGATTTAATACAATTATTGTGCACTTGTGATTTTTTTTTTGGCTAAATTTTACTGCTGAATTATCCACTAATCTAGTTTATAATAGCATTTTTGTCACAGATTATGATCATATTTTTTTTTATTTGTTGTTTTTCTTTATAATGAAGTTGTCTGTATTAAGTAGATTGTGTTTAACACAAAATAGTGACTATCAGTTCAACACACAGAGTTATAGAAATTCTACTTGATTAAAAATAAAAAACTGTGCTGGTATCGGATTGGTATCGGTATCGGTCGATACTCAGAATGTTTGGTATCGGATCGGATCGATTCTGAAAAAATGGTATCGTTGCATCCCTAAAGTGCCCGAGATTTTGCACACAGCAGAGACAGGGTTAAACTAAACTAGCCCCCCTCCTCACACACACACACATACACAGATCCCCCCCCCCCTCCCCTCCCCACCCCACACAGACAGACACACACACACAGAATGCCAGAGAGACAGAGAGAGACACAATTCACATTGAAACCACAATATCTGACTTTCTGTTGGTCGGAGCTAATGACTGTAAATTAGAAAGTTGTTTGGCTTGATAAGATCAATACACACGCTGAGTTTTGTAACTGTAGGTAAAACTATAACTAAGTTATAACACACTTTATGCATCCTTTTTTAATCATAAATTCGTTTCCTCGCCACGGCCAAACCGTTCGAGATATCAAAAATCCGTCCGCAATTTAGCATCCTCCATGTCTTGACTTCATGCACACCGAGTTTCGTGGTCATCGGATGAATTCTCTGGGAGAAGTGTTTCAAATGCCAGAACATGCGTTTCCATACAGCCCATAATAGCCGACTTCCTGTTGGACTGGCGTAAAACTTAGAGCACGAAAGTTGTTCGGCCCGATGAGATCTATATGTGTACCGAGTTTCATATTATTACATGCAAGCGTGTTTGAGATATGGACATGTTTTTGAATCCCATTCCAGGGGGCGCTGCCGAGCCCCCCTGCCACGCCCGGGTCCCAGCTTCAGCGCGGCTCTAATGGCCGCGGGTTCTGACATTTGTGCAAAGTTTCAAGAGTTTTTGAGCACGATAAGGCCCCCAAAAGTGCCCAAAAGGTAGTAAAATAATAATAATAATAAAGAAGAAGAAGAAGAAGAAGAAGAAGAATAAATAATAATCCTAAGAAAAACAATAGGGCCTTCGCCTTTTCAAGGCTTGGGCCCTAATAAACAAAACATCTGTTAACATCAGATTATGTGATGGTGTTTGATACCGGCCAATCAGAAAGATTAGAGATCCACCGATTACAATTTTCTCGGCTGATTAAGATTTTTCATTGAGTTTGACCCGCCGATACAGATTTTAGCTGATTCCGATTTCATTTTTCTGTTTGTCCATATTTTACCCAAAATTGGGTTGAAACAACCCAGCATTTTTTAGAGTGTACCCAAACTGAATAATAAAAACAAGTTTAAATGGGTAAATTACATAAATATATCTATATTTCTGAGTCTTCTTTTTCTTTTCTGACATAGCCTTCTCCAGTTCTTGTTAAAACACACTAGACATGCAAATAATGTGCATTTTAGGCACTTATTGTGTGAAATCATATTTATTTTGTCCATCAAAAGTGTGCTTTCACTTTAATTGACCCACGCTCACTGCCGCTCACGCGACGCTCCTGCTCGAGTGTGAACGCACTCATGGATTAATATGCACGCCACGCTGAAAAAAATACGCGCTGCTCACGCGTTACTCGCGCTTGCGGTGTGAAACGGCCGTAATTCACAAGGTTTACATGTGCGTTGCGTGTGATGCTGATGTTGCGCGATGTTAATCATGCGCCGCCCGACTGCATTTGACGGCATAAAATTGCCATGTCAGACTGATTGGCCGGTCGCCTAATCTCTAAAAGATTAGCATTAAAAGTATAATGTTCAGATAGGCTATGCAACAAATTATTATAATGCTATTTCATAACCATTCTCATAATAATATTATTATTTTTTTAAGTTTTTTGTTTGTTTTTGTTTTCAACTTGCTGCGGCCCCCCTGGCGCCCCCGGCCCCCAGTTTGAAAACCCCTGTCTCAGGGAATGGGTATCAGTGTATTGGATCCGTGCATTCACACTTAAAGTGACAGCAGCCTAATTAAAGAAAAGAATAAGACAAAGAAAAAATCACTCACTCCTCTTGACTGAATAACTTTTGTAACTTTAATAAACATTATACGGATAAGTCAGAATTGAACATTATACTTAATAAAGTTTCAGCTCAAAATACCCCACAGATCATTTTTTATAGCAAGTTAAAATTGCCACTTTTGTGTGTGTCTCTTTAAATGCAAATGAGCTGCTGCTCCCCGCCCCCTTTCAAGAAGAGGGCGGAGCTTCAAGAGCTCATGCTCCGGACCAGTATCTCTCCGGAGACTGCACGCTGGATCACGAACAGTTATCCTCGAGTAACAGCTTTTTAGCACAGCTTGTGTTTTGCATTGTCCATTCATATTGATCCTCGTTCACAAAGCAGTCTGGAGTGAAATGATTTGCGCATGACATTAAACGAATTTGGAGATATTTTGGGACGCATTACCTTCAAAAAATAAACGAATCCACTGTGTCCTCAGTGGCTCGGATGATGGGAGAAGAAGACACCGGGATTGCTCACTACAGTTGTGTCACTACAGTTGCTCGAGCGCGGAGAAAATGGCGGATAGTGTACAACTCGCTGAGGGCGGAGTCTATGGGAATGCAGGACTGTCTGTCAGTCAAAGGCTGTGGGGGCGGGGCCTGAGTAGTATGACATCACACTGCTCAGCGAATCAAAACGGCATGTCTAATGATGAGACTGCTTTGGTTTAATGGGGATTATAATAAAAGGATTTTGCGAGATATTTATCATTGTAAGGTGATCGTGTTCACACACTGCCAACACACAGTTATGTCCACACATGCAAAGGTGCATTTTGCATAATTTTAATGTTTAAATGTGTAACAAGTTGCATGTATCATGCTGAGTACATTTGATTCTCCTTCCATCCATCTGTCCTTCTCTCTCTCTCTCTCTGTCTCTCTCTCTCTCTCTCTCTCTCTCTCTCCCCCCCCCCTCTCTCTCTCTCCCTCTCTCTCTCTCTCTCCCTCCCTCTCTCTCTCTCTCTCTCTCCCTCCCTCTCTCTCTCTCTCTCTCTCTTAGGCTGAGGTATTTATCTTCTTTATTCTCTGAGTTTGAAGGCTGTGGGTCGGTCTGCAGTGTTGGGCTGATGAATGGGGCAGTCAGTGATGTGAAGCCACCTCAGGGGGCCAAACGAGACAGCTATTTAGTGACTGAACAAGACACATCGCTTTTCTTTTATTGTTTTCAAACTGCACAGAGGGAGATAAAACCCAGCCTGGGCAATAGGAACAGAAAAGAAGGGAATATCTTGGAGGAAATAGCCTCTGGATCCCTGACTGTGTGTACATACATACATACATACAGAGATGCTGGGATATATTGATTTGTGATTTGCCAAGAATTGCTCTCAGTCGTCAGCAGTGTCCATTCATGTGCCAGGTCAACTAGAAAATAAAAATTCTGTCGTCATGTACTATCTTAGAAAAAGCATGGAAGCGTGTTTCCGCCACAGAATAAAAAATAAAAAAGGTAATTGCGACTCTTTTTCCTCAATTCTGACTTTATCTCAGAGTTGGCAACACGATCTCATGAAAGTGCGTATCTATACCACGAATGTTATTTCTCGTGCCATTTATACGCCAAAAAATGTTTTTTTACTGACTGAAACCCCTTGGGTAGGATTAGGGGTGGGAAGTGTGTGTAGATTACACGCCATAAAGTGCGCATCATATGCACGCAAAAACTATTTTTGGGTGTATAAATGGCATGAGAAATAACATTCGTGGTATAGATACGCACTTTTGTCAGAATTGCATGTTATAAAGTCAGAATTGTGTGTTATAAAGTCAGAATTGTGTTATAAAGTCAGAATTGCGTGTTATAAAGTCAGAATTGTGTTATAAAAAGTCAATTGTGTTATAAAGTCAGAATTGCGAGATATAAAGTCAGAATTGTGTTATAAAGTCAGAATTGTGTTATAAAGTCAGAATTGCATGTTATAAAGTCAGAATTGTGTTATAAAGTCAGAATTGCGTGATATAAAGTCAGAATTGTGTGATATAAAGTCAGAATTGCGTGATATAAAGTCAGAATTGTGTTATAAAGTCAGAATTGCATGATATAAAGTCAGAATTGTGTGTTATAAAGTCAGAATTGTGTGATATAAAGTCAGAATTGCATGTTATAAAGTCAGAATTGTGTTATAAAGTCAGAATTGCGTGATATAAAGTCAGAATTGTGTGATATAAAGTCAGAATTGCATGTTATAAAGTCAGAATTGTGTTATAAAGTCAGAATTGCGTGATAAAAGTCAGAATTGTGTGATATAAAGTCAGAATTGTGTGATATAAAGTCAGAATTGCGTGATATAAAGTCAGAATTGCATGTTATAAAGTCAGAATTGTGTTATAAAGTCAGAATTGCGTGATAAAAGTCAGAATTGTGTGATATAAAGTCAGAATTGTGTGATATAAAGTCAGAATTGCGTGATATAAAGTCAGAATTGCATGTTATAAAGTCAGAATTGTGTTATAAAGTCAGAATTGCGTGATAAAAGTCAGAATTAAAGTCAGAATTGCATGTTATAAAGTCAGAATTGCGTTATAAAGTCAGAATTGTGTTATAAAGTCAGAATTGTGTGATATAAAGTCAGAATTGTGTTATAAAGTCAGAATTGTGTTATAAAGTCAGAATTGCGTGATAAAAGTCAGAATTGTGTTATAAAGTCAGAATTGTGTTATGAAGTCAGAATTGTGTTATAAAGTCAGAATTGCGAGATATAAAGTCAGAATTGTGTTATAAAGTCAGAATTGCGAGATATAAAGTCAGAATTGTGTTATAAAGTCAGAATTGCGAGATATAAAGTCAGAATTGCGAGATAAAGTCAGAATTGTGTTATTAAGTCAGAATTGTGTTATTAAGTCAGAATTGCGTGATATAAAGTCAGAATTGCGAGAAAAAAGTAAGAAGTGTGAGTTTATATCTCGCAATTCTGACTTTACAACACGCAATTGCGACTTTATAACACGCAATTCTAATATAAAAAATCGCAATTATCTTTTTAAATGTTTATTCTGTGGCGGAAACAAGCTTCCATAAAAAAGTGAGCTTCTTTCTACAATACACTTTTCATGCAGCAAAGGGCGCAGTGCTGGTGTATTGTGATATGATATTAGCAAGTCCATATCTCCGTGCTTTACCCAGCAGGGCTCAGTCACGCTGTATGTGCCACAGGACTGTACACTAGATAAAGGATCGGATACTGTATGTGTGAGGGAATATCTGTGTGCCGTTTGCTGCATACTACAGTATATACTGCATAATGCATACTTCTTCTAACAATAGTATGTGAAAATACTGCTAAGTGTGGTCAGATCACACTATCCTATGACAGATTATCCTACAATATTTGCAGTCAACGTCATATTTAGCTTAGATTCAAATGCATTTTGAATCTGAATTGCGTTCGCTGTTCAAAAAAAGCATGTTCTGATTGGCTGATGGAACCACAATAAAAAATAATGTCAGTCAATGTTAAGATTTGAGAAAGTATTTTAACTAATCTGGGTAGAAACTGATTATATGTAATCTGGATTAAGTAATCTGATTTTAAAGATAAACACTTGTATTTGATTATATTGCATTTTAAAATACTCATAATCAGACTACAATTTATTTTTATTGATTGCATGATCACATGTTATTCACAAAATGGCAGTAAATGTGTCATAATTTAATGATTCTTACATTTTCCCAACATTACAACATATATTATTATTATTTGAATTATCACTCAGTGAGTCAGTTAACAAAGTTGTATGTTGTAGGCTACTTATGTTAAAAATAGACTACCTAATTCATTTCTGTAATATAATAATTACATTTTTGACCCCTTAAATCTTCCCAAATGTGTCCTAACCGTGCAAAGAGTTTTTACAATTCAACATAATAATGATTTGGTACAATGTTGTTTATTATTTTTTGACTCAAGTGAGTATAGATTCTATATAAAGTGTGACCCAATATTAGTCTTTACAGGATGTGTAAGTACACACTAACTGTCCAGTCATCTAAAATATACAGAACGACAGAGATATTGATCCTCCAGCATTGGCAGTCAGAGCAAATGTTCTTAGAGAAGAGCAGAATGAGTAAAATTGAGAAGTATAGATTTTCCAGAAAATAGAGAGGCTTTGAAAAATGGTCTGGATGAAACATGTTTTGATGCAGTCGTGGTGGCAGAGGAAGAGAGAGAGGAAGAGGACGAGGGATGAGGTTAGGGCGCTGAGAGACGAGTAGAGGACGACAGGAAAAAGACGGAGGCTCTCTCTCATACAGACGAGCATATGTGTGCTGACAAGCTGACATTGCCAGCGGAGTGTGTGTGTGTGTGTGTGTGTGTGTGTGTGTGTGTGTTGACATCCAGCGAACAGACAGCTGATGGCACAGATTAGCTTCAACCTTACTGGTGACTGTCAACCAGCACCACTGACACACACACATCGCTCTCCACTATGACCCCTGACACACACACACACACACACACACACACGCATGCACGCACGCACGCACGCACACAGACAAACTCACTGCCACAACAAAGACATCACTTTTATGACTAGAGGATCGTTCAAAACTCACAATCTTGATCTTATTCCTAAATGACAGCGATTCGGCTGTTCGGCATGTATAGATAAGAAACGGCTTCATAAACAATCTTTTCAACCACACAGATTCATTATTTCTGTTACAATCATTCATATTATCACAGAAGAACTGGGATAAAAGTTTATAGTTCAGATATAAACACTGATGTCCACGATTGTGATCAAAATAGAGGAAATCATATGTTTTTATTGAATCATTCATTCAAGAGATTCGTTCAAAAACGCTGATTCATCCAGTAATGAAACAAGAGAAGTCTTTATGAGTGAGTCATTGAATCATTCACTCAACCTGATTCTTTAAAAAATAAATAATTCAAAGTAATTAAATATTTTTTTCTAATAGACTGCAGCAATTACCATTTTGTCAACCTCTTAATCACATATTATTTTTTTAGATGTCTGTTCAGAATCATGATCATATTTTAAATCTTGATTCTCAGTTTATCCAGAATTGTGCAGCTCTAGTTATGACCATATCATGTTGGTAAAAATGCCAATAAATGGTTTGATACAAGCACAAGTGCATGAATTGGAGTGCATCTGGCATGACAAATCTGTTTCTCTTTTTAAATGGAACAGTTTATTTAACCTTTAATAATTTATATATGTATAAATATATATATTGCATATGTGTTTTGTTTTGTATTATATATTTTGACACGCTCTTCTCCCTTTTCCAGTCGCATATCACATCATTTATTTTCAATAAAAATGAAGAAAATATACGAAGAGTGCAAATAAAGTTTAAAACGTGTGTTTAATAATAAAGTGTTTATCTGTTAGGGTTAGGGAGGGCTTTACTATCTCAATAATTTGGCATCCATTTAATAATTCAATAAATATAACCAATTACACTGTTATTATTGCAAACCGTTTAATGTGCAACAACACTGAGATGCAAATAGGCCTATCTGCCACTATTTATGAGTATATTAAATAGCATCTAACTACTATTTACACTTATTGCAAATTAAATACTGCAATTTTCAGTTAGTGAATTTTTTTTTTTATTATTTAAAGGAGAATAAAGTCAAATGCGCCTTAAACACCGTTGGGTGTCAATCCTTGTGTTTTTCTTTCTTTGTTTATAATGTATATTTGTGTAATCGTACCGAATAAAGTCAGCACTGGTGTGTTAACCTAACCTATAGTCGCTGGTCGAGAACAGCATAGATAACTTCTCATCTCTTTAGACTAAAAATAAAGTTATTCATGAATTTATTTGGATATTTCTGAATGTTCAGCCGTTTGTTGTTATGCGCGCGCGCACACACACACACACACACACGCTGACATGTTCTGCTCTGACAGCAGCAGTAGGAGGTGTGTGTAGCGCAGAGAGAGAGAGAGACAGGTTTCATCGATTGAGCTTCAGAGCGAGGCCTATTATCCGTGTTTCACAGGCGCACTCGAGCGTGGCTTCCGCGTTCGCTTTAATTGGCAACGCGTGCCAGCGCGGCTTCCGTCTCTCTGCTTCACCCCGTGTCCTCTCTTCGCCCTCACCTCAAGCACATCTGGGTTTGTGTATTTGAAATAAGTTTGTGTTTTGGCAGGACACGAGAACGGTTGTGTGTCGGGCAGATCCAGCAGCTCATTAAAATCTGTCCATGCAACTCTTTTCAAACGAGCATTAACGTTACATGGAAAATACAACGCGATCTCATGAAAATGCGTATCTATGCACGAATTGTATTTATCGTGCAATTTATACGAAAAAAAATAGTTTTACGTAATATGAGTGTAAACACCTTGGGTAGGATTAGGAGTGTGGAGTACGTGCGTATTATTACACGCAATAAAGTGCGTAGGCTATCATATGCACGCGAAAAAAAAACAAATTGCGTATAAATTGCACGATAAATACACACAGATACGCACTTTCATAAGAATATGGCAAGCCATGTTCAATTTTAATAATTCCCAGGATATAAACTCTTGATATCAACAATTCAATATTTACTAATTCAAATGCTGATTCTTAAAATGTGATTAAATTTTTGATTTAGCCTATTTAATATCCACAATGACGTCATCACACACACAGAAATACGAATTTGTGATATCAAAATTAAATTTCAACTAGTAAAAACTACAATTCTTTAATATCTGTAATTGTATTTATTAATTATGTTATCTAGGTAAATGTCACCATAGGCTGCCATTCAAATTCATTTGTTGATATCATTATCAATAATTGATTTCTAAATTCCAGTTTCGCATATCGAAAGAAATCCACATTTTTATTATCAATAATAATTACTTTGTTACTAGTAAATATATAAATTCTGGATATCAAGAATGAATTTTTCACTA
This sequence comes from Phoxinus phoxinus, assembly GCF_949152265.1. Classification (NCBI taxonomy): domain Eukaryota; kingdom Metazoa; phylum Chordata; class Actinopteri; order Cypriniformes; family Leuciscidae; genus Phoxinus; species Phoxinus phoxinus. The sequence continues at coordinate 3,009,227 of NC_136877.1, forward strand.
GTTGAAGTGTTAATTCTTGATCTGTAAATGTATTTCTGATTTCAATAATTAGGAGAGTAATTTCAGAAATCTAAAATGCAGAATCAGAAATCAGAAATGAACACTGTCACTATAGTGACAATCAAATTATTGATATCACAAATAAACATTTTCAGTCGTTGATATCAAGAACAGACACGTGCACTAGTAACCACCAACTGATATCAAAAAATTATGATTTTTACTAGTGAGAATTGTATTTTTATATCAAGAATTTATATTTTGGGAATGAGTAAAAATGAAAACGGCTTGCCATAGGAAAAGGAGAAGATGTTACTTAGAGTTACATGCTCGTGTGTGTGTGTGTGTGTGTGTGTGTGTGTGTGTGTGTGTGTGTGTGTGTGTGTGTGTGTGTGTGTGTGTGTGTGTGTGTGTGTGTGTGTGTGTGTGTGTGTGTGTGTGTGTGTGTGTGTGTGTGTGTGTGTGAGAGAGAGAGAGAGTGAGTGAGTCATGTTGTACACACACACACATACACACACACACACACATCACTGCACTGCAGAAGGGAATAGCGCTCTTGTGAAGCTAATAAATCAGACAGAGCCGATCCGTCAGATTATTGATTGACACTTCAGGGACCGGAGCGATGCTTCTCATTCTGTCAGATTCAGATTCATTCTTAAAATAAATGTCGAGCTGTGTCGGTGTTTAATAAACACAAAAACATGGACTATAAACCTCCTGATGCTTTATTAACATTGCGTCAGTAAACAAGACTAACTTAGCTTAAATATTATAAGATAAATATATGTTTTTTAAGTTTTTAAGTCAATTACACATACATATTGTGTTAGTTAAACATGTATCTGCTCTTAAATAAATGTCTAACAGGGTCAATATTTGAATGTTTACACTGAATCAACTTCTGATGAACTTTGAATGTGTATTGGTGTTTTCCTGCTGTCTAATGTAGACTTTTCAGGGTATAATTTTTTATAATTATGCAACTATTTTGTTAGTTGTCTATATTCTAGTGTTCAAGAAAAAATATTCAAGAAAAAAAAAAGTCCTTTCAAAGTGTAGATTAATCCACCCTATTAAACCCACTTCTCTAACATTCCTGTCCAAATTATGAGATATTGTGACATTGTGCAAAAGGTCAATGGATGATCTTGACCTTTATATATAATAGCTACTTAAATGTCACATTTAAAGGAAAGTGAATGTCATTGAGTGTGTGTGTGTGTGTGTGTGTGTGTGTGTGTGTGTGTGTGTGTGTGTGTGTGTGTGTGTGTGTGTGTGTGTGTGTGTGTGTGTGCGTGTGTGTGTGCGTGTGTGTGTGCGTGTGTGTGTGCGTGTGTGTGTGTGTGTGTGTGTGTGTGTGTGTGCGTGTGTGTGTGTGTGTGTGTGTGTGCGTGTGTGTGTGCGTGTGTGTGTGTGTGTGTGTGTGCGTGTGTGTGTGCGTGTGTGTGTGTGTGTGCGTGTGTGTGTGTGTGTGTGTGTGCGTGTGTGTGTGTGTGTGTGCGTGTGTGTGTGCGTGTGTGTGTGCGTGTGTGTGTGCGTGTGTGTGTGTGTGTGTGTGTACACTGCATGCCTTGAGTCGTGTTCTGCTGCCATTCAAATATAACAAATGCATTTCACAAAACAAGCATAAAAAAAAACATGGAAAGTTGAGAAGTGACACTGCTGGTATATGGATGATGCGTTTGAGTTTCAGTAAAGCTCATAAAACAGTGTGTGTGGTTTTGAACAGATGATATTGTGAGTCAGACAGAGCAACACTGACCCCTGCTGGACACTGAATAACACTCACTTTTTTTTTTTATTGCACTTCAAACAAACAAAGTCAATGTACAGTCAGAACTGCAATAATACACGTGTATATATACACACTCTAAAAAATGCTGGGTTGTTTCAACCCAATTTTAGGTAAAATATGGACAAACCTATAGGGTTTGGGTTTTTAACCCAACGTTTGGGGTTTGTCCATATTTGACCCAAAATTGGGTTGAAACAACCCAGCATTTTTTAGAGTGCACATATAAAAACAGACAGCCTGCGGGAGGATAAACATTATATCAATATACACTCAAAAAAATGATATGTTGGCTTTAATTAACTGTTTTATCCACACATCTGGGTTATGTTGAACTAACATAATTTGTTCATGTAACTTCAACATATTTTAATTAAGTCATTTTAAGGGACCCAATTAATCTCAAAGTGAATTTCAAAGGCTTCCTGACATGATTCAGGTGTTTTTTATATTCATTCATCCATTAATATTTCATTTATTTTACTGACACATATTTACATATTTACACATACTTGCTGGCAGAAGCACATAGCATCTTAAATTCTAAGATTTATATGTTCCTTCAACCTAAACAGTTGTAAAAAATGTAATCAGTCACATCCAATCACAATGCTCCACTCGTCTCCACAATGGTAAATCACTGTAATTTAAATGGTTCTAATAATTCCAATGTAATTGAACATTAAACACAATTACACACTATCAAGTCTTCCCGTTTTATCATTTTCTCAAAAAAAAACATAAAATAACACTTAATTTTAACATTTATTCTCTCTTAATTCAACCATATGCAAAGCATGCTGGGAACTAACAAGCACCGCCCAGCTCCAGTTAACAGGAACTGTTCAGAGGATCATAGCATCATTTCAAATGTATATGAATTTTAAATATGTATTCTGTATAGTAATGTATATCATGATAATACTGTGCATTACATGTATAGTATGCAGGTGATGTTTTGTGGATTCTGGTCTTTCCTGTCACAACATTATTGCATCCAAGACTTTCACTTTGATACTTGTGTATATGCCGTAGTGACAATAAAGAATGTACATTTATTTGAATTCTTATTTTTAATTGCATTACATTATCTGGTTGTATAAGTCACAATTGAAACTGTTGATGATTGTTAAAATTTACCATTTAAAATGTTAGAAGATAATATTAACTAAATTAAATAACAAAATAAATGTAATGATAAGAACATTATTTGTGTGAAATATGAAATGCTCTTTGAAGTCTGTAACTCTGTATCATCTGACAGCAGGCCACGATTGTAATTTTCATATTGTTTAAATTCCTCTTATTTAAGTGATCATTAATTTTGATGGTGTAAATGTGTAAATCTTTCTTGACTGCTGAATATATCACACACATACTGTAAGCTAGTATTCTCTTTATATTGTAACAGCTCAACCTAATCAGTGCCTAACATGCAAAAGAATCATCAGGAATTAACAAATATTCTCCGAAAACATTGGACACTACACAATATTTCCAGTATTATTATATACAGTACTTTAATGTACAATTACACCTGAATAGATCTCTTGCGCTCCTAAAAGCTTCTGTCGGTTAAGTAGGCCTAGTAGCAGCAGGTAAATACAGATAAAATAAAAACATAATTTAATATCAGTAAAATGAAATAGAAAGCAGCGCTTTCAGACGCTCACATCCACACATGTAAACAGAACACTGACGTCTTCACTTCCAGGTCAAGAAGCTGTCCATCAAAAACTCAGTAGCCAATGAGAACACACTGCTACTAGCCCCGCCCCCACGAGAGCATGTGTCAGAACTGCGAACGCAAACTCAGGGAGCGTAAACGAAAACTTCAGAAGCGTAAATGAAAACTCTGGAAGCGCATTTGTAAGTTCAGATCAGCGAAAGAAATATGAGAAATAGTTAGCGAAACATGCAGTGTTTTAAAAACGAAGTCAAAAAATGTGCCCGCGATTTATTCTTTTTCAGTTTCAAAGATATTTTTTTCAGTTTCAATGTATATTTTCTTCAGTTTCTTGAAACTTTTTTTTTATTGGCACAAAAATAATTCCATACAGCTGCCATTATCTCACACACACACACTAAAATGACAGAAACTGTTCTGCCTTTAATGTTAAAACGGAGTCAGACAAAGATGGAGAGACTCAAGAAGAAGTGACAACATGTAGAAGCAACAGGACGTCTCTGAATGGTTAGTTGATGAGTTTATGTTGCTGATGTGGAGTTAATATCTTCAATTAGCATATTCTGTCATGGTAATCTATAAACCGCTCGTATAGGAACTGTTGTGAGACGCACACAGAGTGACTTTCTATCGCATGTGAAAAGACGGATGCTAAAGTTTGAGCTGACTCACAAATGTGCTCGACTACAGCAACTCTTCCTCTTCTCAACATGGACTGCGTGTTAAGGGGGCGGGGCTAATGTACATTTTAGGGTTGGTGATGTCACAAACCCGGGAGGAATGTTGTGTAGTCTCTACCAGCCGTTTTTTTTTAGCTTGATTAGTTTTTAAAATATAAATGAAACTTGATTTGGTGAAACTGGGTAACAGGGTGTTACAACTCCAAACATGTTTTCATCTCATGTGAGCTAGCTTGACTGCTAGTTTGACACTTGTTAGTCATTTCTATTTTTAGATTACAAAACAGTGATTCTAATAATACTTGTTTGAATTCATACACATTTGATCTTATAACAGCATCCAAAAAAGTACATCAGAAAGAATTTTTTTTCTTTTTTTAGCTCAAAAACAACCTTTCTTAGATTACTCCTAAGTTTCAAATGTGGCTCCCTTTTGGAGGGAAGCTAGTTAGTGTCATCACTCTAGGTTGTTTCTAATTCGAGGAATTAAACGTCTTACAACTGTCCCTGGTCTCCAATGTTTGAAGCAGATGTCATAACAAATGTAATTAGACCGGGAAGATTTTAAAAAGATTTAATTCATAAATGGATTGTGGAAAAGATCTTACGAAATTATCCATTATTAGTGAATGAGACCCGTCTTAATGAGTGAGTCTTTGAATCATTCAGTCAAACTATTCGTTCAAAACGACTGATTCATTCACTGAGAACGCAAATGGGTCTATCCGAGTCATAGATATACATAATAAAGGCTAGATGTCTCGTCCGCGGACAGCGCTGCTGGCCAATGGAGGTCGACCTCCGCACACGGCGGCCATCTTGTCACAGACAGTCAGCTCGTTCACTCGTAACATTGTGTTTTAATGGTGCATTTACTTTTTAAATAACCATAACTTGCTAAATTTTATACCGATTGTCAAACGGGTTGGTTTGTTATAAACGTCAGAGATGTAGTTATGACACTGCATACTTATGAATAATTATAATATTATATATTTCAACATGTTCAAGCTTCCAGAATTATAGCCACGTTAATAACGTTTGTAAAAAACCAAACAGTTTGTTAAACCGTCAAGATTTCAGCGAGATAAGAGTATTTGTGTTCGTGCAGATCCCACCAGAAAGCTTGCCTGTGACAAGATGGCCGCCGGGTGATGACGTTAGGGACTCCGCCGTAAGACATCTAGCCTTTATTATCTATATCTATGGTCCGAGTTGTCTACTTACATGACGTACGGTATTTCCTGTATTTGGCCCAAGTGTTAAAGTGAATATTCACACATACAAATACCCAGATGGGAACTATAACCATACACACACTGCAGAGGGCGCTGTTACAGGCAGTGTGAGAAACAAAAGTGTGTGTGTGTGTGTGTGTGTGTGTCTGTGTGTGTGTGTGTGTTATGGGAGGAATGTGCACCTGTCTCTGTCACACTGGGCAGCAGCTGACAGGAGCCGGTCTGTTCCTTCATCCACACAAACAACCCTTTACTTCATCACTGTGTGTGTGTGTGTGTGTGTGTGTGTGTGTGTGTGTGTGTGTGTGTGTGTGTGTGTGTGTGTGTGTGTGTGTGTGTGTGTGTGTGTGTGTGTGTGTGTGTGTGTGTGTGTGTGTGTGTGTGTGAGAGAGAGAGCTGACTCAACTGTCTCCAAAGCCTGGTTCCCACAGTCTTATACACACAGCTTTTCTTATCAATAATGTTTTTTTATGGACTGTCCACAAATGTACCTTTTTTTTTTTGCAATGCTGAATATATATAGGAATATGATTGTCGTTCTTAGTGTTACACACACACACACACACACACACACACACACACACACATTTGCTCATTTAGTTCACAAACCACCCATTTCTAGCATTCTACAACCATATCAATTTTCTTTTCGTGTCTTATTTCATATATGCAGTGACCAAATGTTTCTTTACACTCATGTGTATTTGCTTCTGTTAATTAATAATAATTAATAATGATCTTCGTTCAGATGCCTCTGCAGAACCCTCTATTCAGCGCTTGTGTTGAGAAAGCTGGCAAGAAAGATTTAATACGAAATCAAAATTGACAATTTTTTTTTTTTATTATTAACCAAGTAATGAAATCGCACATATTTCTGTGACTAATGATCTTTGCAACAGAAGTGAATCAATCAAAAACTAACTTTAGCTGGACAATAACTTTATTCTAGATCTGCTGTAAAGCCAGAACAATCTCTGTTACTGTAATCTCCTATTATCACTGTAAAGCTGCTGTGAAACAATATATATTCTCTCACTCCGGCTGGTAAACGCCTCTGAACTCCCATTGGTCCCTTGCCACATTTAGTATGCGCGGTTCTATGAATATGCAAATGAGCCCCGCCTCCACTCGTTGACGATCACACGTTGATCTGAATGGTTAGAAGGTAGTTTGTGACGTCAGAAACACCAGCGATTTCACACCGTGTTTATGAACTTTAGTGTTGTAGTACTCGAGACCGGTCTTCACTCTCGTCTCGGACTCGACCGCATTTGTACTCGGTCTTGTCTCGGTCTCGGACATTGAGGACTCGGGATTTTTTTTCAAGACCAGTCAAGACCATAACTGTGGAAATATCACTAAATTGCCAGTATTTGTCTAATTTTTTTTGTTAACATCCTTGCTTTTATTGGATGTAAAACGTAAAAAGGTAAGCTAACGTTATGTGTAAGTGATGTTAGCAAAGCTGCTAGCTAACACAATCCAAAGCGAATTTTTGTCCCGCCATAGTCTTATTTGATATGTGAGTAATGTAGACGAACTGCTGCGCGTGTGACAGGGCGCAACTGGAGAACGAGCAGAGAGAGAGAGCCCCGGTCGTAATTACATATTAAGCAAGTTTGTGAGCATTAACATTTTACATAATGTATTCATATTCAGCTTTACTTTTAATGCAGCGGAAAACCCTGGGTGAATGTTTAGATGTTGCTGTATAGATTGACTTTAAAGTTAATGTTTTGAAGTAAAGTAATAACTCAAAACAACCATTGAATATGTATCTTGGGCATTTTTGCACACTGTAAAAGATGCTGGATATAATTTACTGTTTTTATATTTTTTGTGGTGTTGTGCAACTAATCATCTATGCGTTGTTTAGTTGCAGCGAGCATACATTTATGAGTGTTTTGCCACTGCAGTTTGTTAAGGTTTGGCATATGATGAAACTGCTCCCAATAAAAATCAATTTCGTACTTTTATAAATCACATGCAGTTAGGCCACTGACTTTCTGACCACTTTGTATTAGATATCTTTTGTTGCTTTGATTACACATAAAAGCTAAAAAAGACTCTTACTTACAATAGTTGTTCCTAAACATCAACATTTCACATATAATTACTGTATTCATTACAATACGGAGCTTTTCTGCATTTTAAATGTTGAATGTTTGGCTTTTTTTTTTTACACATGAAGACTTTAGTGATGAACAATGAATAATTGTTTTACATTCTGTACTAAATGATGGAAGTCACCCAGGAGTATTGAATAAAGATGGTTAAGTTTATTTCAGCTTTGAGTGTTTAATATCTAGGTGTTTTTATGGGAATGTGGATCTTTCAGATCAATTTGAGAAGCTCTTTTGATCATGTTTCACATTTTATTGTGTCATGTATGTAGTGTGGGGCGCTGGTCTTGGTCTCGCCCCCTAAAAGTCTTGGTCTTGTCTCGGTCTCGATACACTCTGATCTTGGTCTTGTCTCGGTCTCGATACACTCTGATCTTGGTCTTGTCTTGGTCTCGCCCTCCCTCAGTCTTGGTCTCGGCCCCTAAAAGTCTTGGTCTTGTCTCGGTCTCGATACACTCTGATCTTGGTCTTGTCTTGGTCTCGATACACTCTGGTCTTGGTCTTGTCTTGGTCTCGATACACTCTGATCTTGGTCTTGTCTTGGTCTCGATACACTCTGGTCTTGGTCTTGTCTTGGTCTCGCCCTCCCTCAGTCTTGGTCTCGGCCCCTAAAAGTCTTGGTCTTGTCTCGGTCTCGATACACTCTGATCTTGGTCTTGTCTTGGTCTCGATACACTCTGGTCTTGGTCTTGTCTTGGTCTCGATACACTCTGGTCTTGGTCTTGTCTTGGTCTCGATACACTCTGGTCTTGGTCTTGTCTCGGTCTCGATACACTCTGGTCTTGGTCTTGTCTTGGTCTCGATACACTCTGATCTTGGTCTTGTCTCGGTCTCGATACACTCTGGTCTTGGTCTTGTCTTGGTCTCGATACACTCTGGTCTTGGTCTTGTCTCGGTCTCGATACACTCTGGTCTTGGTCTTGTCTCGGTCTCGATACACTCTGGTCTTGGTCTTGTCTTGGTCTCGATACACTCTGGTCTTGGTCTTGTCTCGGTCTCGATACACTCTGGTCTTGGTCTTGTCTTGGTCTCGATACACTCTGGTCTTGGTCTTGTCTCGGTCTCGATACACTCTGGTCTTGGTCTTGTCTTGGTCTCGATACACTCTGGTCTTGGTCTTGTCTTGGTCTCGATACACTCTGGTCTTGGTCTTGTCTCGGTCTCGATACACTCTGATCTTGGTCTTGTCTTGGTCTCGATACACTCTGGTCTTGGTCTTGTCTCGGTCTCGATACACTCTGATCTTGGTCTTGTCTTGGTCTCGATACACTCTGGTCTTGGTCTTGTCTCGGTCTCGATACACTCTGGTCTTGGTCTTGTCTCGGTCTCGATACACTCTGGTCTTGGTCTTGTCTCGGTCTCGATACACTCTGGTCTTGGTCTTGTCTTGGTCTCGATACACTCTGGTCTTGGTCTTGTCTTGGTCTCGATACACTCTGGTCTTGGTCTTGTCTTGGTCTCGATACACTCTGGTCTTGTTCTTGTCTTGGTCTCGATACACTCTGGTCTTGGTCTTGTCTTGGTCTCGATACACTCTGGTCTTGGTCTTGTCTTGGTCTCGATACACTCTGGTCTTGGTCTTGTCTTGGTCTCGATACACTCTGGTCTTGGTCTTGTCTTGGTCTCGATACACTCTGGTCTTGGTCTTGTCTCGGTCTCGATACACTCTGGTCTTGGTCTTGTCTTTGTCTCGGGTTAGGTGGTCTTGACTACAACACTAATGAACTTACACATGGTGTGTGTTAAAGTAGATTAATAACACCTCATATAGACACATAAACAACATTAAAAGCTGGATTGATATTGTCGGCTTGATAAAGACTTCTGAGAGCAAATTTTAACCAGTCTCTCTCAGTTCAGGCCTTCAGATCGTCTGACTCGCTATTCTACGTGTTTTCTAACTGATCCGATACACAGAATTCCTTTATCGGACTTCTGAACGTTCCCAAAATCCTACAGACTTTCATTGAGGGTATCAACACTATTGTACAATAACTCTTATAGAGTATTCAAGCAGTCAATATAGCAAAGCTTAGCAACTAGCCTAGGACAGAATGTTAAAACATGCTAGCAATGTGTTAAAACATGCTAGCAACATGCTAAAACATGCTAGCAACATGCTAAAACATGCTAGCAATGCTAATTTATGTGTTTAAAATTTTAGCAGCACGCTAATGCATGTTAGTAAATCTGACAAAACATGCTAATTTATGTTAGCAATGTTTTACAACATGCTAGCAACATGCTAATACATGTTAGAATTTTGTTAAAACATATTAGCAAACATGCTAGCAATGTGCTAAAAACACAATGCCAACGTTATAGCATGTTAAGATCATTTTAGCAATATGTCAAAACATGATCACAACATGCTAAAACATGCAAATTTATGCTAATTTATGTGTTGAAATTTTTAACAACACGCTAATGCATGTTAGAATTGTGTTAAAACATGCTATCAACATGCTAATTCATAATAGAAATATGTTAAAACATGTTAGCAATGTGTTAAAGCATGTTAGAATAATGATGGCAATGTGTTAAAACATGCTAGCAAAATGCTACAACATATTAACAATGTGTTAAAATGTACTATCAACAGTCATGTTAGTAAATGTGCCAAAACATGCTAATTTATGCTAGCAATGTTTTACAACATGCTAATACATGTTAGAATTTTGTCAAAACATATTAGCAAACATGCTAGCAATGTGTTAAAAACATGATGCCAACGTTAAAGCATGTTAAGATCATTCTAGCAATATGTCAAAACATTATCACAACATGTTAAAAACGTGCTTGCAACATGCTATTTCACAGTAACAATGTTAAAACATACTAGCAACATGCTAATTCATGTTAACAATATGCTAAAATGGCTAGCAACATGCTAATACATGCTAGAATTGTAATAAAACATGCTAATTCATGCTAGCAATGTGGTCAAAAATGCTAGAAAAATGTTAAAACATGCTAGGATCATGCTAGCAACATGCATTTTACTTTCTCTGAGTTAGCTTTCGAAGTTATTTTAAACTTTCAGACCTGGCTCTGTCAAGCCAACATCAAAGTTTTTCCTGAAATTTTACTTATCTAGTTATTTTCATTGGCGGTGTATTCTTCACAATGACTGGGTCAAGTATTTTCTGGGGTGTGTGTTCATGCCATGGGAGAGTGTCGTGGGGGCTGGGAATGGGATCGCAGCCTCTTCACACACACATGTGCTGTCACTCAAGTCTGAGACACGAGGAGCGAGAGACACACAGTCTCACTGCAAACTTGGCTTCAGTCTTCACACACACTGTTGCATCTCCAGTGCGTTAGCGTTGGTCTGTGGTTTATGGGTCAGAAGCCGATGATGAGGGCCGTGGCGGTACTGAGTGCAATACTGACCGTTGTGTGTCAGGTGAGTCGAGCTTTACTTTACTTACTAACTCAATGCTGAGGACTTTACGTTTGATCCATTATAGGTTTCATTTGCACAGTGAAATTATAACTCAATGTTAATATAATATTAAAAAATATGGCACAAAAAGAATCTAAGAGTTTGCAACCTTCTTCATAAGTAATGGGGGGTGATTACTTATGCCAGTTAAAATAGTTTTGTTTTTTAAACTACTATGAAATATAATATTATGATATTTATTATCATTTTCTGTAGGTTTTTGATATTATGTATAATGTTAATATAATATTAAAATATATGGCACAAACAATACGCCCTCATAAGTAATGGGGGGTGATTACTTATGCCAGTGGATATTTCTGAAAATAGTTTAGCTTTTTAAACTACTATGAAATATAATATTATGATATATATATATATATATATATTATAATTTGCTATAGGTTTTTGATATTGAAATAGCTCAGCATAATCAAACGTTAGAAACCTCAAACAAGTGAAGCTACAGTAATCAGATTATCGCTTATTATAGCTCAATAATGCTAATATAATATTAAAAGATATGCCACAAAATATAATCTGAGAGTTTGCAACCATCTTTATAAGTAATGGGGGGTGATTACTTATGCCAGTTCAAATAGTTTTGTTTTTTAAACTGCTATGAAATATAATATTATGATATATATTATCATTTGCTGTAGGTTTTTGATATTATCTTTAATAATTACAGCATGAGTTGCTCAGCGCGATCAAATGTTAGAAGCTACTGTAATCAGATTATCGTGGTTTGACACGGAAAGCAGTTGTGGATTGCATTATTGTGCTTTATTTATTTTTAAGCAACGCTTGATTAGCGCTAGTTTATCTTGTTGAAGTGGTTACAGTTTTGACCTTGCTTGGGTCACATCTGCTAAAATCATCTTTGGTGTTTAGTAATTGATTGTTAAGTTTGTCTTCAACTGGTTAACGTACCATTCTAGCCGACAGATGTTTTATACGGTTGCTGGAAATTAATGATTTAAACACATGTCAATTCTGACTAATTGAATGATGACAGATAATGAATAATAATGATGAGACTGGTTTGAAGCTCGTTTGACGTCAAGGTCAGTTAGTGTAATTATGAAGACAACGAATGAGAAAGCCGAATATTTCCCACAATCAACCGTTTAGATTTGCAATGAGACACAGATTCTGAAATGAGAGATTCGTTCTGGAGACTTGATTTGAGATGATTTGATGATATTTATGAGCAATTCAAGAACAATTGCATTGAGTTACTTTGACTCTTTGATTGAAACCGACCAATTTTCCCCAAAGCATTAGCTATTATCATACATAGACTTTTTATAACATAGGATCAGTTCAATTTAAGGATCAACATTTATTTAGGATACATATTAATAGACAGTCCATGAAGAGCACAGAGCTGTAAAATGAATGTGGATCTCAGATTATTCAGTCCTTCGTCTATATTAAAATCTCTGACTTTGCAAATCTTGCCACTTTAAATGCCCCGATATACTTCAAGTCGAAGAACAAGGTGGCGTCATTCCGAACAAAATCAGACCGAAATTAAGTTTGGAGTTTGTTCCAGGAGTTCGAAACAGTTTGATAGAGCGAACTTTGCAGGAAAGTTCACTAAACGCCTCTGAACTCCCATTGGTCCCTTGCCTCATTTAGTATTCGCGGTTCTATGAATATGCAAATGAGCCCCGTCTCCACTCACATTTAGAGATCCACTGGTTGACGATCACACGTTGATCTGATTGGTTATAAGGTAGTGTGTGACGTCAGAAACACCAGCGATTTCAAACCGTGTGTTTGAGGCTGTCTTTGGTTCACTGCAGTTTTAAGCAGAAAATACTCAGCAATGCTGTCCACTTATGAACTTACACATGGTGTGTGTTAAAGCAGATTAAAAACACCATGTAGACACATAAAACATTAAAAGCTGGATTTTCACCACGGGGGGGGGGGGGGGGGGGGGGTCTTAGAAAAAAAAAGCCTTATGATGAAATGCTTTAAATTGTATAAAGTTGAAGGTGAAATTGGACTTTTCTGTAAAGTTCGCTGGTAAACGCCTCTGACCTCCCATTGGCCAGTGGTAGTGATGTAATAAGTGGGTGTGGCTCTGAGGCTCCGCCTTTTTTGATGTGTAAATCTTCTCCGGTTCCTTTCTTACACTGGAGAGACGCTTTATAATAGAAACTGAAGCTGTAATTCTGATTGAAAGAGACACTGACACATTTTTCATTTTCTTTCATTTTTATTAGGCCTACTGTAAAGCTGCTGCTTTAAATCAATCTATTGTATAAAGTACTTTATATAAATCAATGTGACGTGACTTTACTGGAGAGCCGAATCGCAGAGCTGCTACAAACAAAACACTAAACTTGGTACTTATCTGACAAAACATTTATTTGATAAAAAAGGCAAAGTACAGCTAAAGGTTTTATTTTGCAAAAAATTAATTAAACGTTCAGGAAAAAGCTTTACATATTGCATATGTTTGTAATTTCTTTGTATGACAGTCTTGCTAAATATGATGCACAATTTGGTAGGTTAGGACAGTATTTGACATGGACATTGCAATTAAACATAGTACAAAACAAGTCTGTAACTGATGCTATGCAAAAAGAGTTTATAGCTATTGCTAATTTTCAACTCCAGTCCATGGTTGGGCCTTTACACTACAATATTTACTATTTCATCTTAAAAACATATCTAAAGACACACCATATAAATCACTTACATACACAAACCAGCTATCTACAAATGGGTACATTCCTGTTTCGATTTCATCGAAGACTTAACTCAAGAAGTAAACATTTTAAGCTCAGTAATGGTTTTAAATTCAGTGGGTAATGAATTCCACAACTTTGCACTTTTATATGAAAAAGCAGACTGACCAAATGAAGTCTTACGGTACAGAACTATACAGTTGTTATTGATAGAGCCTCATTGCCTGAATAAAACAATTGGTAACACTTTAGTTTAGGCTCCAATTCTCACTATTAACTATATGCTTATCAGCATGCATACTGTATTACTAGGATATTAGCTGTTAATTATTAGTAATGCCTTATTCTGGATGACCATATTCTACATCCCTTAATCCTAAACTGAACTACCTTACTAACTATTAATACGCAATTAGGAGTTAATTGATGCCAAAGTAGTTCATAGTTTAAACAATGATTAGTAATATAATAAGTAATAGTAATATAATCTAAAGTTTGACCAACCAATCAACTCCAAGCACAACTATGCAATATACTCACACAATCTGTAACAAATCTTTGATGATATTTAAATAAAGGGTGAAGATGTCATTGTTGTTGTGTTTATTGTGTTATTGAGAGGAAAGCGCACAGCACATATGTACATATAATCTAAACGCTGAATATTGTTAAGACGTCTTATGAAACTCTGGAGGAAACGTGTAAGATTGCTATAGTGAACTTTATTTTACTGTATTTGCACTTACAGTGTCCTTTGCCTAAGGGTAATATAAGGAAACTACATGGGTTAAGCTTAGGTTTAGTAGGGTTATTACCCAGTTATTGTAATTACTATCATAAGTACATAGTACAGGTATGTAGGGAACAGGACTGTAAAATAAATTGCAACCTTTTTTTTTGGTGTAATTCTGTGAGAAACAATTCTGTGCAAAACTGATGTAACAATTAAGAGAGTGTGTGCAATACATGAAGACGATCACCGTTGGCCTTCGAAGTTTCCACAGTTTTCCACTTGCTGATGAATTGATAGTTTTCTTCTAATTCTGTTGTTCTTTGGTCATGTGACTGTTGAGACGCAGATAATGTAGTTTAATTAAAGGTGTCTGGTGGGAGTTAATCTGGGAGAGGCTTGTGTCTCGCGGAGAGCATTGAGACGCACATGTCTCTTCGAGGTCTTGCTAATACGCAGCTGTTCCCAGATGCAGACTCGACCACATTTGTCTGACATGCTAATCTTGTCGGTGGAAATAGGAGGTCAGCGTTCCCAGGCCACGCTACGAGCAGACCCAGTTAATACAGCAGCTGGTGAGGGTCAGTCCTCCTGGAAACTGTGTTTCTCCCATTCTGACACAACCCTGCATTAGGAAACCGAGATGGGACGGCGTTCACCCGCGGTTATTACGGTGATTATTTCCGGTCCTGAATTAGCATGACAGCATTGTGGTCCGTAAGGGTTCAATGTTCCTGACATCAGGGTCAGTTACTGTAAAATAAACCAGAAACATCAAATAACTGGAGGAAAGAAAGAAAGAAAGAAAGAAAGAAAGAAAGAAAGAAAGAAAGAAAGATAGATAGATACTGGACCTATTGAGGAATGCAAAGACAGAAGGTGTCCACCTGTGTGACCTCTGACCTCTCGACACACAGCATCACATGCAGAGATGAACTGATCATACAGATTTATGAATTATGAGGTCAATTATGAGGTCAGTTACGACCCAGCAGCCATATCACCCTGTAGCCCAAGACTGGTTGCCCACTGAAGCTAAGCGGGGCTGAGCCTGGTTAGTACCTGGATGGGAGACCTCCTGGGAAAAACCAGGTTGCTGCTGGTAGAGGTGTTAGTGAGGCCAGCAGGGGGTGCTCACCCTGTGGTCTGTGTGGGTCCTAACACCCCAGTGTAGTGACGGGGACACTATACTGACAAAAGAGCGCCGTCCTTCGGATGAGACGTTAAACCGAGGTCCTGACTCTCTGTGGTCATTAAAAATCCCAGGATGTCCTTCGAAAAAGAGTAGGGGTGTAACCCCGGCATCCTGGCCAAATTTGCCCCTTGGCCGCTGTCCATCATGGCCTCCTAATCATCCTCCTATATATACTAATTGGCTTCATCACTCTGTCTCCTCTCCACCAGTAAGCTGGTGTGTGGTGGGCGTTCTGGCGCAATATGGCTGCCGTCGCATCATCCAAGTGGATGCTGCACATTGGTGGTGGTTGAGGAGATTCCCCCCCTTCTATGTAAAGCGCTTTGAGGTCTCAGATAAAGCGCTATATAAATGTAACGAATTATTATTATTAATTATTATTATTATTATTATTATATACAAGCTTGCCATATCCATATTCTCTGAATTAAGCGCTTTTAATACCGTATACAGTATTTGACATGTTGTGGCTCAAAGGAATGAATTATTTCAAAAATATAAAGTTTATATCAATTACATTTTTGTAATTTATTACATATTGCACTATAATATGTTGTTTAGGCTTTATGACTGTGCAGGATTGGCCAAATGTTTGTTATATTTAAATAAAGATGTCATTTTTCCTACAGGCCGGACAACACTTTCAGCCACTACTGTATAACTAAATAAAACACACACACACACACACACACACACACACACAAGAACTCTGTATGTGTTCCAAATAATGTGTTCCACACTCGCTCGTTTCTTCTCGTCTTCAGAAATGTGTGTATCGGATTGTGTTAGTCACGCCGAGGCTTGGACCAGCTGACCCTGCCGTGTGTGTGTGTGTGTGGTGTGTGTGTATGTGTGTGTGTGTGTGTGTGTGGAGCTTTAGGAATGTCTTACTCTGGTAAAAGTTGAGCTGAACTGGGTTAGATGTGACACAGAGAGCAACTGTGATCTGGAATGTCCCAAAGTTTGCACTTTCTTGGACGTTCATGAAACTGTCCTGAAGAAAAGAGTTTGTTGGACAGTTGAATGTGAGGTTTCCAGAGAGCCTGTGATCGACACCTGTTGTCTCTGGTTCAGGGTATTTTCAGCGCTGAGTCAGATCAGTGCTTCCCCAGAGCAAATGTTTTCACATACGGCTCGGGAGGATCAGATTTCTCTCAGATTTTAACGTACACTTGGTTTCGATGGTTCACTTTAGACATTCTGATAACTATAAGTAACCTAGCAGTCATTAGTAGATGGACCATCACAATACATGTGATTTCTTAAAGTCCCCCTGAGTTGTAAATCCAGTTTTTAATGTTGTTTATATGTCTATATGTGGTGTTATTAATCTGCTTTAAGACACACCATGTGTAAGTTCATAAATCGACAGCATTGCTGAGTATTTTCTGCTTAAAACGGCAGTGAACCAAAGACAGTCTCAAAAACACGGTTTGAAATCTCTGGTGTTTCTGACGTCACACACTACCTTGTAATCAATCAGATCAACGTGTGATCGTCCACCAGTGGATCTCTGAGTGAGTGAGTGAGTGGAGGCGGGGCTCATTTGCATATTCATAGAACCGCGCATACTAAATGAGGCAAGGGTGTCGAGTTACATTCAAGATATTTTAAGGCATGAAGAAATTTTCAAGGAAAAAAAAACGTTTTTAATTTTAGAGATCAATTTTTAAGGGATAAAATTATTGACTTCAGGAGGACGTTAAAATCCTTATGAGAAACAAAAGCGGAAGAATTTGAGTTTTGATTTGCAGACTTCTGTATTTTGGAGAATCTGAAACATCGAGAGATGTGAGATCACCGGGTCTTTTTCTGAGGAGAAAGCGGTGAAGGAAAAAGGCTCTATTTCATGTAATCACACTTTCTCTCCGCATGCGGACAGTCCAGGGAGTTAGTGATGCTTCGCTTAAAAAGCTCATGTTAAACAGAAACTTAATAAAAGAACGGAGGATGTACAGACACTCATGCGTGTCCTAAATGAGGTGAAGAAGTGCATTAGCAGACACTCATAAAAGCTCTATGGGTCAATGAGAAGAGAAGTAGCCAAATGTGCAGCTCTGTTAAACACATCAAGAGACGTTCAGTAAATCCCACCCAGAAGACAACACAATCATTCCACTCTCAAATATCCAATCCCACACGAGTAGTATTCTGTTAAAGTGTTGGTGTAATGCCCTTTTGACAAGATGTACAACAAGTCTCTGATGTCCCCAGAGTGTGTGTGTGAAGTTTTAGCTCAAAATACCCCACAGATATCTTTATATAGCATGTTAAAGTCACTTTTTGAGAGTGAGCAAAAACACACCGTTTTGTGTCTGTCCCTTTAAATGCAAATGAGCTTCTGCTCCCGGCACAGGGGGCGGAGCTTCAAGAGCCTGTGTCCTTTTACCTCACACACACACACGCACACACTGAACATTTCAAAAACTTTAAGCCTTATGTTCAAACCGGAGTCAGACAATGATGGAGAGACTCAAGAAGAAGTGACAACATGTAGAAGAACAGGACATTTCTGAATGGT
Source organism: Phoxinus phoxinus (assembly GCF_949152265.1). Taxonomy (NCBI): domain Eukaryota; kingdom Metazoa; phylum Chordata; class Actinopteri; order Cypriniformes; family Leuciscidae; genus Phoxinus; species Phoxinus phoxinus. The sequence goes on from NC_136877.1 coordinate 3,027,346, forward strand.
TAGTTGATGAATTTATGTAGATTATGTGTAGTTATCTTCTAGTCATTGATTAGCATATTCTGTCTTGATGTATGTTAAGCCTATGGAGGAGTGAGACAGCTCTCAGATTTCATCAAAAATATCTTAATTTGTGTTCTGAAGATGAACGAGAGTCTTACGGGGTTGAACAACATGAGGAAGAGTAATTACTGACAGAGTTTACATTTCTGGGTGAATTATCCATTTAAAGCTACACTGTGTAACTTTTTTAGTTTATTCTTAGCTAAAAACACTTAGTTCTTTCAAAAATATTTGTGCTCATTAATGTATATTTACTTGCAATGAAATGGTAAAAAAATAACGAAAACATAAAACTATTATTCATTTTACATAGATGTCATAACCTATATGTTAACTGACAAATTAAATTACTGCAAATTATAATAGTTTTCTAAAGTAACCTCATCACTTGAAGGAATACTCATGGACGAGGTCGAACTGGAAGCCATGTTAATCTTGGACTACATTGGCCACCGTAGGAGTTAAAACGAAATCGGAATTGAGAGGAACAGAAACTAATATTCACTGGATGGTCATATACCTTTTCACCGCTAGATGGGGGTAAAAATCACACAGTGTAGCTTTAAGACAGTCTTGCCACATGCCATTGGCCTTGGAATACCAGAGTAAACCGTGAGTGTAATGTAGCGCTACACTAGCAGAACAGAGAACCCAGCGGCGCTAAGATTAGTGTGTGTAAGGGTCTGAGTATGCATGTAATGTCCAGCATTCTGCAAAACACTTCACCGATGCACGAGGACTATCACAGGCATCGCGGATATTCAGGATTCTTATATGGTGATGAATTATTATTGCATTTTTAAAGGTGCATTGTGTAATATTTAGGAGGATCTGTTGACAGAAATCCAATATGATATTTTTTCAGGGGTGTATAAAGACCTTACTTAATGAAGCGTTGTTTTTATTAAGCTTAGAATGAGCATTTCTCTCTACACACACACACCGCTGATCCGCTTACATCGAGATGTTTCTACGGTGGCCCTGAACGGACAAACGCGTTTCGTCACTATGTTGTTCCTCATGCAAAGAAGCTAAAGTCAGCGAATAAAACACTGACACAATGATGAACAAGTAACAAAAATATTCGCAATAACATCGTTTTACTGAATAATATATTTAACATAATTTCCTAATTTATATTGGTAAAGAAACCTCATTGTTTAACTGGCTACTCTCTGCTGTTTGACGAGGACATCACCTCCTGTCGGCCACCGTAACTTCTGTTAAAGATATCTAAAAGTCAATCTAAATATAAAATAATAGAAGAGTCTACAACACAATCATAACGATAACGGGACAGAAACCATCATTGGAATCACTCTACAATTATTTTTTCCTTGCAACATTATACTACATGGTTTTCAATCAGAAACTATTTATTGTATTTTCGTTAAAAAAAAAGGTTGCAGCTAAAAAGAAAATTACAAGCTTTTAAATAAATCATGTGAAACCAAATACCCTTGTGAAAAATAAGTACACTTTATAAGTACATAGTACTTATTAATACTTACTACAGAAATAATATACTTCCATGCAAACTGAATGTAATGTTTTTATCATGTTAACTGTAATTACATTGACATTTATTATAGTTTTAATGTCTAATAAATGCAATTAGTTGAACTTAAGTGTGCTTTTTGAACCACCTACAGTATATCTTTATATCGTTATATAAATATAATTACTTGTATTGTCTTTGAACTGTGGTTCAAGTGTACAGCTGGTAAACTAAAACATACTTTAATGTAATTTCTAGTTTACATCTTGTATTTAAATATATTTGTAATTGCACATTTGTAATGAAGTTGCAATTTAGTAGCCTACATTTAAAATAAATGCACTTTAAATGTAATATTGAGTAACACACTATAATTCAAATCATAATAAAGTATTATACATGTGTTAAATAAGTGTACTTTTTTTTAACTAAACGCACTTTTTAAGTGTGTTAAGAAACAGTCATGAAAGTGGACACTTTTTAAGTTCACTTTTGTGGTGTTTTATTTCATTAATATTATATTATCTGCAAGACATTTTTAAATATATATACTTTTAAGATCTGAAGTACAATACAAGTGCATTTGTTAAATACAAAAAAACACTTTTTTGTTTGTTTGTTTGTTTTACAAGGGTATCCTATATAATAATAAAGCAAAATATAGTTTCATAGATGGTGAGATATGTATATTTATGCCTGGTAAATTTCAGTTTACTCACCATTTATTAATAATAATAATAAAACCATTTACTCAATCTTCCCGCGTTTAACTTGGGCAAAATACTACAGTTGCATAGTTCTTGTAGTTTCATAAATCAGTCTTGGTGAGAATGTTTCACTGTTTGACACACATTGTGTCGGTGTGTGTGAGAATTCTGTCACCGCGTGTGCAATTTTGTCACTAAAGCACGTTTAGCAGCTGACCTCTGACCTTTGACCTCTGTCAGGTGCAGTAAACCAGAACGTGTTTCAGAGCGACAGCCGACAGGCCAGTAAACTGAGCCTGTTTCCCCACTGAACAGCTGTGTGTGTGTGTGTGTGTGTGTGTGTGTGTGTGTGTGTGTGTGTGTGTGTGTGTGAGACGCCCTCTGGTGTTCAGATGGAGCATTATTTACTATTGATCACAGAGCCGTGCTTCACTGACAAGCTGCACATAAAATAATCGCAGCCTTTGCCAAATCGTGTGCTGTTTAATTTCGATTAATCGTGCAGCCCTATAGGTGCGTAGTGTTTCTTGACAAAGTGACATCGCCATCTACTGGCCTGACAGCAGAGTTCAATAGTTTTTGTTGTTTTTACAGATTCGTTTGAACTGGTATCGTTTTGACAACGCTGTCGTCTGAACATGAAAAGTGCAAAGGAAAAACGTTTCTGTTTTAAGTACATCGGTGTCATTTTAAAACATACCCATTGAAATCCGTTTTCAGGTCCCCAAAATGCTGCTGACAGGTGGTCAAAACGCACCAGTTTTCTGTGTTTAGTTGAATATCCTCTCTGAGCCCCTCTATAGCAGACAGCAAGCCAAATCCGTTTACCACTTACGCTAAGATTATATGGACACGCAAACTCGTGAAACAAGTGTGTTACAACTAGTTTTCCATGTTTAGTATTATTTATATAGTGTTGATATGGCAACTAGTAAATACACTAAGTTTCGTCATTCTGGCATGTGAGAAAGTATTTTAAAACATGTGTGTTACAACTATGTTTAGTTGAAATCGGTGTTATGTTAACGGCCCCTTAAAGCTGCTGTAGACTGTGTGTGTGTGTGTCAGTGAAGAGCCTCCAGGGTCTGATCACTGTGTGTGTGTTTTGTTCCAGGTGAAGTCGAGCGATCTGAACCCATGGAGACTCAGGAGCGCGGGTCCACTGGTCAGGGTGAAGAGAGACTGGGTCATCCCACCCATCCGAGTCTCAGAAAACGGCAAACATCTCCCTGAAGATCTGGTGCAGGTAAACCAGTTCCTCACTGTAGACCTGAAAAACACACTTCACAAGTTCACACTAAGTGATATTGAAGCTTGTTTCCGCCACAGAATGAAAAATAAAAAAGATAATTGCAACTTTTTATCTCACAATGCTGACTTTTTTATCTCACAATTGCGAGTTATAAAGTCAGAATTGCGAGATATAAAGTCAGAATTGCGAGATATAAAGTCAGAATTGCGTGATACAAAGTCGCAATTGCTTTATAAAGTCAGAATTGCGAGATATAAAGTTGCAATTGCAAGTTATAAAGTCAGAATTGCGAGATATAAAGTCAGAATTGTGAGATATAAAGTCGCAATTGCGTGATAAAGTCAGAGTTGCGAGATATAAAGTCGCAATTGCATGATAAAGTCAGAATTGCGAGATATAAAGTCGCAATTGCATGATAAAGTCAGAATTGCGAGATATAAAGTCGCAATTGCGTGATAAAGTCAGAATTGCGAGATATAAAGTCGCAATTGCGTGATAAAGTCAGAATTGCGAGATATAAAGTCGCAATTGCATGATAAAGTCAGAATTGCGAGATATAAAGTCGCAATTGCGTGATAAAGTCAGAATTGCAAGATATAAAGTCAGAATTGCGAGATATAAAGTCAGAATTGCAAGATATAAAGTCAGAATTGTGAGATATAAAGTCACAATTGCGTGATAAAGTCAGAGTTGCGAGATATAAAGTCGCAATTGCGTGATAAAGTCAGAATTGCGAGATATAAAGTCGCAATTGCATGATAAAGTCAGAATTGCGAGATAATGGGCCCTATCTTGCACCCAGCGCAATTGACTTTGTACACCGACGAATGTATCATTCCTATTTTGCACCCGCGCACGGCAGACTTTTCCCTCCTCAGACGCACGTCGGTAAATTAGGGAATGAACTTGCGCTCGCGGGGGCGGTTCAGTGAAAAGAGGAGCGTGTTCCGGCACAAACGTTCCCTGGTGCGATTTTCCAGTTTTAGAAAACAATTCCGCCACAGACCAGGAAAAACCGAGTCTAAAGACAGTGGCACGTTAGTCATATGCTATTTTAAATGCGCATGCTTGGCCATTATGTAGCGTGTGAACAACACACACACACTTTGATTCTCTAATATAAACGGACGCAGCAGTTTTCATTTTTGCAAATCATACATTATTACAAGGAAAAATATTAACACACGAGGGAAATCATTGTTGTGTCCATGAAGATGTGAAAAAAATCTATCTAGATCTAGATTAGGCTACACATTTACCCAAATTATTATACGCCTGTTTAACCAAAGCTAATTTGTGTGGTTTCTCCCATCATCCCCAATGTCACTTCTCTGTGTTTTACGGCCCTGAAGTTTCCGTCCACAAAGTTACTTGTGCTTTGCGCTTTGACACTTGCGTTTCAGATCGCTAAAATAGGGGCCATAAAGTTGCAATTGCGCTTTATAAAGTCAGAATTGCGCGATATGTTATAAAGTCAGATTTGCGTGATATAAAGTCGCAATTGTGTTATAAAGTCAGAATTTCGTGATTTTATATTGAGAGTTGAGAGTTTTTATCTTGCAATTCTGACTTTATAACACACAATTGCAACTTTATAAAATGTAATTTTGACTTGATATCTATCAATTGAGAGCTAAAACGTGGCAATTGTCTTTTAAAAGGTTTTATTCTGTGGCAGAAACAAGCTTCCTTAAAGTGAATGTCAATGTCTTTTTGAAAATATAACTATCCAGTGATGTAGTTTGTACTTTTATGAGAGTCATATTATAATGGCTTAGAACAATGGGGTTTGCAGATAAATACAAATCTGAATGAGATCGACAGCATCAACAGACACACATATTACAACAAAAGTTGGAACACAGTATAATCTATATAACTGAATTGATATAGATGCTATTAACTGTAGTTCTTAACTACACCACAGAGCATGTTGCTCCGTTTTAAAACTGCATTCACGTAAACCGTCCAAACAAAGCGATTGGTTACACACACACAGAGGTGGACAAAGTACACAACTTCCTTACTTGAGTAAAAGTACAGATACTACTGGTCAAATATTACTCCGTTACAAGTAAAAGTTGTAAAGACCGATTTTTACCGATTTTAAGTAAAAGTACAGAAGTACTCATTTTTAAAAGTACTTAAGTATAAAAGTAAATGTCAATGCATTATTTTATTATTGTTGCATGTAATAGCCAATTTACAGTACCTTATGCCTCTGAATCTCTGCCTGCTACCCTCATATCAATATCACATTTATTTCTATAACACAGTTCCAGTCGTGGGATTGAATAAGTCACTCAATAACGTCCACAATGGTTTCGGACACACAAATGGCTGTTCCCAGTTGTTTGGCTTTTAGTATGAATATGTTAGCCGTGTTATCTATAAGCTAGTGTGCTCCAAAACAATGACAAAATTCGCATTTAGAAGACCAAACCCAACGTTGAAAATTAAAATCATGTTGATGTCAGAATCCAATGTCAGATTGACGTTAATCTCCAACGTTGGACAGATGTTATATTGTGGTTGAAAATCGGTTGACGCCATAAACCAACATCAGTCGAGTTCTGACGTCAACCAGACTTTCATTTCCAACCAAAATCATCCCTGACGTTACTACTTTCTACTCAAGGCCCTTGACAGAAATGTAGTGGAGTAAAAAGTACGATATTTGTCTTTCAAATGTAGTGAAGTTAAAGTAAAAGTTTCCAGAAAAAATAATACTCAAGTAAAGTACAGATACTCAAAAAGTGTACTTAAGTACAGTACTCAAGTAAATGTACTTTGTTACTGTCCACCTCTGCACACACACACACACGATAGTGTAAATATCGAGACTGTGTACCGTACGGCTTTAACATGTTCCATGTCCACTCTTGCAGATTAAATCAGACAAGGTTTTCACCGGAGAGGTGATATACAAGCTGGAGGGACCCGGGGTCGACCAGGACCCCAAAGGCCTCTTCGAAATTGATGATAAAACTGGATGGATCAAGAGCAAAATGCCACTGGACAGGGAAAAACACAAGAGCTTCAAGGTAAACATGTTTGTTGAAACTGTTTTTTATCGTTAAAAGGGGATGTAACTTTAGGGATGCACGATATATCGGCCACCATATCGGTATCGGCCGATATATGTTTATTTGTTATCGTTATCGGGCTGATAAGAAAATTTGTCTTATCTATAAAAGCTCATAAATAATGGATTATCTCCTTCAGCTGAGACACTTCAGACGTGCACTGTTCACCATTATGGTTTTTATTTGTTTGAAATATGATTGGAATCACGTCAAAAAAGGAAAATACAGTTCAGTGCAACATGTACAACACAAGTCTGTCATATCGGCTGCATTAAATTATCATGAGAACATTATAATTGTGTGTTTGGGGACATTAATGGTGAGACATTTGTTTTTGTAATCAGGCTCTCAAAAATTATATAAAATCTGGATTTAGATTTATCTGCCAATATATCGGTTATTGGCTTTCAAATATAAAGAATTATCGGTATCGGGCAAATTTTTTATATGGGTGCATCCTAAACATTTTCATCTAAAAGTCACATTTTTATTGCCTGTGTGTGAACAGCGTGTAACGTAACTTAAAAAACGAGACCTTCCCCGACTTCCTAAGTTGCCTAAAGCCTGTAGACTCGGGATGTTTTTCCTGGGAAAATCCAAAAGATGTGGCGTTTACGCACGTTATGTTCCGGATAATGACAAACAGCTGTTCGAAGAAAAGGGATTCATTCCAACTACAATCTCACACAGTCAGATCTTTATAGTCTATAGTCTCAGATATACTTTATAATCAAACTATCCCCTGCAGTCAATAATTGTATACCTTATGAATATGCAAATGACCCCGCCTCCACTCACTCACACCAGCTCAGAGATCCACTCGTTGACGAACGTGTTGGTCAAAAATGACAGAATTTTTTTTTTTTCATTGAAATGATTGTACAATATTTGATTGTACAATCGATAATAATATCGGTATTTTGTATTTTAGGGGATTTTATTAAATTATATTTATGCAGTCATTTTTTTTAACATTGACCTGAATATGAAATTTCCCAATTAACTGTCATTAATCTTGATTGGTTTAAAGCGCAGACTGAAGTCTCTTTTTAAAGACGACACGTAGCAGATTTATTGCTAAAGTCATCAAAAGTTAATAAAAGTAAACTTGAATTTTTTTTATAAAATTGTACATTTATTGTTATGAAAAATGCACCAAAATACCATTTTCAACTTTTATAAGAAATATAATTTCCAAAACATGTTTAACACTAAACAAACAAATTTGAGGTTGATATCTCGAAAAATTTGCTACATAGAGCCCTTTTCTTTCTGTTACATTACTTGATGAATGATGTGATATCTCTGAATAACTCTATATGTGATATCTCTGAATAACTCTATATGTGATATCTCTGAATAACTCTATATGTGATATCTCTGAATAATATATATATGTCTAATATCCTCAGCTCAAAGCCTTCGCTCTCTCGCCAAGCGGAGAGCGACTGGAAAGTCCCACAACCATTGAGATCTACGTCCTCGACCAGAATGACCACAGGCCTGAATTCACCCCGAAGGAGTTCGTCGGCACCATCCCCGAGTTCTCTGTTCCAGGTAACGTGTACAATAAAATCTAAAAAATATGTAAATATTATATGGAGAAAAAACCCTCAATGCAATGAATGGGTCATACAAAACTTTACTTTAAACCATGCAGGATTTTTATCCTCAAAAAAGTGTTGTGAACATGTATCTCAATTGTTGTGACATCGGCAAACCAGCCTAAAAATACCACTTTTAAATGTTGGAAAGCAAGAACTGATAAGAATGTAAATGTGTACCTTGAAATGCAATGTAAGTCGCTTTGGATGAAATGATTGTACAATATTTTAATTCAATAATATTTTTTATTTAATATTTTAGGGGGGTTTATGGTACTAAATTATATTTAATGCAATAGTTATAATTCACTTTTTGAGCATGGACCTGAAAATGAAATTTCCAACTTAAACTGTCCTCAATCTCGATTGCTTTAGAGCAACGGACTGAAGTTTGGTCTCTTTTTAAAGACGACTCATGGCGAATTATTGCTGAAGTGGACAAAATTGTAAAAAATATATGTTATGTTACAAATTTGTGCCTGATATCTCAAAAAATGAGCTTGCAGGGCTGCAGTACCAAACGCTTCCACTGGATGAAATTCGTTTTTGATCACAAACAATACAAGTGTGACAATTTTTTTAGGACCATTTAAACTTATCCAATCATGTCCATTATTTTTGTTCACACAGCAAGTTCCAAAACAAAATGTAAAAAGATTTGGTCAGAAACGGCACCAGAGTGTTAACGCTGTTATGTGTGTGTGTGTTCAGGGACTTCGGTGATGCAGGTTACAGCGGTAGATCTGGATGATCCGCTGACGGAGAACGCAGCTCTGAGCTTCTCCATCACTGCGCAAGAGAGTATCCCTCCTCACAGCATTAACAAGACCATGTTCGGCATCAACAACAAAACTGGAGTCATCTACATACGAGACGTGGGACTAGACCGAGATGTGGGTTATTTCTGTCTCTTATGAACAGCTTTAGGGGTGTAACGGTTCCCTCATGTCACGACTCGATACATATCTTGATACTGAACTCGCGATACGATATTATTGCGATACATATGATAACAGTTAACAATTTTTTTTTACTGTTGATTAAAATGCTAAATTTGGTATTACATTGTGTGTGTAAATGAATATTCTTGGACTTGGTGCTGGAAACCCAAAGCACAGGACAATAGAGACACCAGAATAACAATATTCATGATTCTGAAGATGAAAATACAGAATTATTTTACACAAATATGCTTGCGCTCTTTCACTGACTAGATATATTTAAAATAATGTTGTCACTTTTTACTGGTAACAAGACATTTGGCATTATCAGATCCCACAAATATTCCCCCAGTGCATTATTATACATTATATTCAACATTATATATAGCAGTTTAACTGAATTTTTTCCTCACACAGTAATTTTAATTTTGTGTGAACTATACACGATACATATTGTTGCATGTTTGTATTGCGATATATTGTGACCCGATATATTGTTACACCCCTAAACAGCACAGGATCATTTGAAAGTCTAAAGGAAAGCAGCATTACCATGAGCCCTGTTGTGTTGTCAGGTGGTGCAGTCCTTCAGGCTTCATCTTCAGGTCGCTGATATGTCAGGAATGGGTCTAGCCTCCGCGGGTCGAGCCATCATTCACATCTCTGACATTAACAACCACGCTCCCAGATTCCAGCCCAGCGTGGTATGAGGCCGACTGAAAACATGCAGTCTGTGATGTTCGATTACAGATCCTCACTTTACAATCATATCTTAATGTGTGGTAACCATGGCAATTTCAGTAAAGACCTCATTTAGGACAAAAGCTATTATAAAATGTCTTAAGTGCATATCTTAACTACAGATAGGAAAAGGGTATTAAGCATCCTAACTGTGAAAAATCCTAAAAAGTGTATTAACTAGGACGATTATTTATTTTTGCACATCTTTAGACTGCCAACATCTAACATAATATGTATTAAAAGAAAAGCTGTGTTTAGGTTAATAGTATGTTATCTTAACTCTGTGTATCTATTAAATAGACACACACAAAAAAAACTCTTTGGCTGAAAATTATATAATCATGGACAGTGGAATCTCAACTCAAATACTTCATGTTGGATGAACTTAAGTGAAGTGAGTAAACTTAATTAAAATTAGACCCGTCCAAATAACTTCAATCATGTCCAAATAACCTGATTCAATCGTGTCCAAATAACTTGATTCAATCGTGTCCAAATAAATCGATTCAATCGTGTCCAAATAAATTGTTTCAATCGTGTCCAAATAAATTGTTTCAATCGTGTCCAAATAACTTAATTCAATCACGTGGAACCACTGTCCATGATTGAATCATGTTCAACCAAAGAGTAATTTTTTTTGAGTGCAGTCTGTGATGTTCATCCGACTGTTTTCTGAGCTGTTGTTCCAATCTTGTGAGCGCAGTACAACATGAATGCAATGGAGAACAAGCTGGCGGAGGTGGGCCGGGTCAACGCCACAGATAAAGACCAGAGAGGCGGAGAGAACTGGAGGATTAAGTACACCATCGGAAAGGGAAATACTTTAGGACACTTTGCCATCCGCACAGACCCAGACTCCAACCAAGGCATCATTTCTGTGGTCAAGGTGAGATTACTGACACCAATGAAGACTGTGGTTCAGCATACGAGTTTTTCACAGCAGAAGACCCATTTGGGTTCCCCTAAAGAACCTTTCAGTGATCAGCTCTTAGAGTCCCTCTGTGCTTTATACAGTGGTGTAGTTCTTTGTATTGAGTATACTGTGATAGAAAACCTAAAAAAAATATAATTTTGTTTTTTTAAATCATTACATTAGAACATTTTCGTGCTGAGAAACTGCTGGTAAAAGACAAAAAATATATAATTTTTTATAATAATTTTACATATCTTTCTTATTCCTTCCTTATAACTTAGGAAGCAAATAAGTTAGACTGAAGTTCCCCAACATGTGAGCTGCATCCGGATAAAATTTTGTGGTGATTGCATAAAGTAATCAAAAGTTATAAAATTTGGAACCAATGTAGCCTTTTTGTTCGGTCCTTGACGCCCCCTAATGGCCATTTTTTGGATTGTACCTCCGTGAAGAATATCTTGTGATCAACGCAATGAATTATGTTGATTTTGGACTCATTTCAATCGAGAGCATCCACTGTGATTTTATTTATCCCTCTTTTTCCATCCCTTCAGTGTGTGAACGTGTTTGTATTAGGGCAGTTAACGCGTTAACGCAAAATTATATTAACGGCACTCATTTTTTAAACGCGCGATTAACGCAGCGCATATTTTCTGTTTGACCCGTGGCCCAACCCCTAGTTGGAAAAATTGAGATACACAGTGTTGCCAACTTAGCGACATTGCAGACTCCTTTAGTGGATTTTTTTTCCCTTCAAAAAAGCGCCCAAACCTTATTTAGTTTCTGAGAATCGCGGGTACTGCTCTCCCAGCACACACGCTTTAATTCAGTTAAACAGATATTATGTTGCTTCTCTAGTTTTACATGCAAGTATATCCGAAATCACAACAGAGATATTGTCTTTACCTTATGTGTATTTGATTTGATCAGACGACGGCTCGATTATCAGGATTTTTGTGCAGATTAACATCTTGGAAGGGAGAGCTGGTTATGTGTTAATGGGTCGCGTTTCAGTCACTATTTCATATTCATTCCGTTGTTTGACAACAGAAACAGTAAAATATACCAATGAAAACAGTTTTATTGAGAATTTAGCTTCTTCAAAATGGACACAGAGAGAAACAAAATAATGTAATAATAAATGTACATTTAGCATTTTCAGAAGAGCTGCAAAAATCTGAACATGTTTGCTTTAGTAAATTGCTCAGTGCAAAGAAAGAGAAATAATGGGAACCTGGTATTGCTTTGTTCTTTCTTCATGTGTCTAATAGACATGAACAAGTTCTTTGAAAAACATCTATGACCTTTGAAACATGTCTCGTCTTCATGCTCTATGTTGACTATGGTTTCAATAATAAACATACATTTGCATAAAGCATCCATATTTATCCATGCCCATAATGATTAGAGTATTACAATCTTGAAAAGTATTAATTTAAGGTACATTTAGAATTAGAACAAATAAAAAATGTGCGATTAATTGCGAGTTAACTCATGACAATCATGCGATTAATCACGATTTTAAAAAAAATTGATCGGCAGCCCTAGTTTGTATGTATTATTTGCACACTGCATTTCAAATTGAATGTCTCTGCTCTCTTGCAGCCGCTGGATTATGAATCTCAGGCAGAATATGAGCTGGTTGTAACGGCAGAGAATGAAGTCAGGCTTAAAGCCCCATACGAACAAACACACAGCGCTACAGTCACCGTCAGAGTGATGAATGAAAACGAGGCCCCGGTCTTCTACAAAACCCCCATTAAAGTCCCTGTCCCGGAGTCTGTAGTTCCCGGTACTGTGCTGGTCTCGGATATCGCTTATGATCCAGATAATGCCAAGCTGAGGTGAGCCTCACTTCACCAACATCACTTCAACACACACAACACATCCCTAAGCCTGACCTTAACCTGAAATTGTACTAAAACGATAGAGTAATAACAAATGTACTCCTAAATCTGATTTATATCAAGTTATGAATTCAGGAGCAGATGCTCTTTGCGTAACCCTTTGTGAAAAAGAAGTGTGCTTAACTTTATTGAATGTGCTTCAAATCTGAAAGTATGTCTAACAAAACTATACTGGCAGAAAATACAGTAGTAATAAAATAAAAGGCTGTTTAAATGTCCATAAAAAGAGTACATTCATTTTTTCAAAAAAGTGCACTTTGTAATAATGTCAATTTAAAAGTACATTTACTTAAAAGTTAATTTTCAATAATTGTTATTTTTAGTACAGTATTTGTAGTAATAGTACAAATAATAGTACAGTATTTGTCTGAAACATGCTAGCAATGCGATAATATATACTAGGAACTGCAAAGCAACGCTCTAGCAACCATCCAGAACAAACTGGCAAACACATAGCAACACCTTAGCAACCAACCAGATTACCCTCGCAACCACAAAGCAACAACCCCAAGTTCCCTAGAAATCGCATAGCAACACCCCAGTAACCACCCAGAATACCCTCAAAACCGCATAGCAACACCCTAGCAACCTTCCAGAGTACCCTAGTAACAGAAGAGCAACACCCTAGCAACCAAGTTAAGTCACCTTTATTTCTATAGCGCTTTATACAATACATATTGTTTCTTAGCAGCTTTAAAGTGATAACAGGAAAATTATGCATTTCGGCTGTCAGTTCACCACAACCACCCGAGTACCTTAGCAACCTTAGTACATAGCAATACCCTAGCAACCACCCCGAGTACCTTAGCAACATCCTAGCAAATACTCCTAGTACCCTAGCAGTTACATAACCACCTAGAATACCCTTGAAATCGCATAGCACCCTGGCAACCACCCAGAGACCCTAGTAACTGAAGAGCAACACCCTAGCAACCACCTTGAGTACCTTAGCAACCGCATGGCAACATCCTAGCAACCAACCAGAATGAACTTGAAAGCAGTTTGTAACACCCTAGCAACCACCCTGAGTACCTTAGCAACCACCCATAATTCTCTAGAAACCGCATAGCAAATGAGACTTAAAGACCTTCAACTCTGAGCTTTTTAAACTTTCTCTCTTGCTTTCTCTAAAAACTTTAACCATATTTAAAAAACAACACTAGTAATTATTATGAAATTGTAATATAAAGAAGATGTACTGAAGTCCTACTTAAGTGGGTCAAAAACAGTCTTAAGTTCACTTAATTACTTAATTACATTCAGTTTGCACATGCGTCTGTATATATATATTTTTTTATTTGTATTAATTATTTTAAAGTATATTGTTTCCGTAATAAATACTCTATGCTAAAGAGCACTTCTTTTTCATAAGGAAAAGCTTGCATGCATTAAGCCTAATCTACTGTATGTCCTAAACTTAGATTTTTTTTTTTTTTGTTCAGGTTTGAAATCCTTGAGGATCCTGAGCGTTGGTTGGCTATTGACCATGAGACTGGGCAGATCACGACCAGAACAACCTTCGATATCAGATCTCCTCACGTCAGGAACAACATTTACTCTGCCGTCGTGAAGGTCACGGATCAGGGTGAGCCCCTCGGACCCGAGGACTGAGACCGCTGGCTTTGTTTGAATAGAACCGGTGGTGATGGTTTCTCTGTTTCCAGACGCCGATGGCATCTCTGCGACGGCGACTCTGGAGGTCAGTCTGTGGGAGACCAATGATTACCCACCAGTCCTGAAGCCCTCCAGTGGGACGGTGTGCAGCGACCGGGACAGGGATAAACTGGGCCTGATGATCAGTGCAGTGGACCAGGACATGTCTCCTCAAGCTGACCCCTTCAGCTTTCACATTCCTGACCAAAACGTAGCGGCTAATTGGACCATCATAACTCTCAATGGTAAAACTTCAAGTGGTGGTAAAATGCCCGTTTCACAAGATGTAAAATAAATCTCTGATGTCCCCAGAGTGTGTGTGTGTGAAGTTTTAGCTCAAAATACCCCACAGATATTTTTATATTGCATGTTAAAGTCACTTTTTGAGGCTGAGCAAAAACACACCGTTTTGTGTCTGTCCCTTTAAATGCAAATGAGCTGCTGCTCCCGGCACGGGGGGCGGAGCTACAAGAGCCTCACACACACATGCACTGAAAATGTAAAAAACTTTTAACGTTTTATGTTCTGGAGTCAGACAATGATGGAGAGACTCGAGAAGAAGTGACAACATGTAGAAGAACAGGACATTTCTGAATGGTTACTTGATGAATTTATGTAGATTATGTGTAGTTCTCTTCTAGTCATAGATTAGCATATTCTGTCTTGATAATCTATAAATCGTGTTCAGGGGGCGGGGTTTATGTAAATTCTAGGGTTGTGATGTCACTGACCCGTGAGGAATGTCGTGTAGTTCCTACCAGCCGTTTGTTGTAGTCCTTAAAAAACAATTTCTTTAAAAGCAAATATCTCCCTTTGCTTTGAACTTTGAGCGTTGTAACTTTGCAGATGTTGTTTGTGATCAAACAGCAACATTACACACTAACTATGTTTCCATCAACATGTTTTTATCTGAGTTATGTGATATCGAATAAAAAATGCCTTATGGAAACAGTAAAACTCGATTGAATTTCATGAATATCGACTCAAATGAAATGCGTTCGGTCGATTTAATCTTAATGGATATACGGCTTATGCGATAAACGCGGATGGAAACGTTATTTGCCGAATAAATAATGAATTTAATTTTGTCTAGCAAAACTTTGTTCGCAAATGTCGGCTTGAATGTTGTGCGATTCAGTGCGAAAATGAACGGAAACACCTTAAAATGTCTCAAATCAATTCGATAAACCAGTTTGATCGCAAAACAGCATGTGGCGATGTTACGCACAGGTTTTTATTCGCTTTAAAGCCGTTGGATGGAAACACACTTTCACCAGCTTTATTCCCATGAGTTTTTTTTACCGAACTTCAGATAATTCGATTGACAAGTGGATGGAAACTTAGCTAGTGACTAAAGTTAGAAAAGTGCAATCATAATCAACCACCGCTTTAAAACATAATTGATATGTATTTGTACTAAGTGTGTAACGGTACACAGGAGTGTGTTGGAGCTGAAGTCTGCAGGAAGGGATCTACCTCTGCTTTCCCAGACAGAAACACATTGTCGGTCCAGATCCGGTACACACTGGTTCCACACGGCCCGATGTGGGCCGGATCCGGGCCGACACATGTTGCTGTCTGGGTCAGAGATGCAGCTCACAGTGTTTACTCCGATCTCTTCTTCTGTCCGCAGAGACCCACGCAGTTCTCCAGCCGCTGATAGACATAGAGAGAGGGGACTTCTCTGTTCCCGTGGTCGTGTCGGACTCGGGCTCTCCTCCGCTGTCCTCTAGCGCTGTGGTCAACGTGACCGTGTGTCCCTGTGACAGCTTCGGGGACTGCAGGAGCTTCACCGCGGCCATCTTCGGGACCAAAATGGGAATAAGCTTCATTGCCCTTATGATTATCATCGGAAGCGTTGCTTTTCTCTTGTGTAAGTTTCATTTAATTAAGTATTCTACAATATTATTGATCTGCCTGCATTGACCCCATTATATGTGACCCTGGACCACAAACCCAGTCTGGAATCGCACGGGTATATCTGTGGCAATAGCCAACTATTCATCGTATGGGTCAAAATTATACATTTTTCTTTTATGCCAAAAATCATGAGGATATTAAGATCATGTTCCATGAAGATATTCAGTAAATGTCCTACCGTAAATATATAAAACATGTATTTTTGTGAGTGAATGCAGCACAATCGTGAACATAAATGCACAACTTTAAAGGAGATTTTCTCAATGTTTAGATTTTTTTGCTCCCTCAGATTCCAGATTTTCTAATATCTCATATCTCGACCGAATATTGTCCTATCCTAACAAACCACACATCAGTTTATTTATTCAGCTTTCAGATGATGTATAAATCTCAATTTATTAAAATGACCCATGTGACTGTTTTGTGGTCCAGGGTCACATAAATGACATCACAGTTTTCTCCAGAGCGGCTATATATTTATAAATGAACTAAATGAATAACTTTTTTTTTCACTTTTTAAAAAACTTTTTTTATCACTGAACTGGACTGTGACACTATTTTGTTCTATACACAAACTTTTTTTTTGCATTATTTTCCTGTTATCTCTGTAAAGCTGCTTTGAAACACTGTATTGTACATATTGTATTGACATCCGCTGTAGTAAACCCTGATGTGTGTGTTCAGTCCTCCTCCTGCTCGCGGCGGCGGTGAGCGGCTGCACCGGGCAGAACATGCGGAAGAGAGGAAGCTTTCTGGTCGGAGCGTCGGACGATGACATCCGGGACAACGTGTTTCATTACGACGAGCAGGGAGGCGGTGAAGAGGACGAGGTGAACACAAAAGCAGCACTCTAAAAAATGCTGGGTTGTTTTAACCCAAGTTTGGGTCAAATATGGACAAACCCAAACGTTGGATTAAAAATGCAATTGAAAAATTTAACCCAACGGTTGGGTTTGTCCATATTTGACCCAAACTTGGGTTAAAACAACCCAGCATTTTTTATAATTTATGTGTGCTAAAATAAGGATCAGTTTTCACTTGTTCACAGTTCGCACAAAATACATTGGTCGAGTTAGACGGACAGGGTCAGAAAGATACAGTCATAATCGATTCTATTATTACCCGTCATTTTAATTTTCGTATTTGAATAATAATAAGCCAATTATTAGGCTGTTTTTGTTCACATTTTAATTTTTATTCACCGAAGTACAGGACAAGCATACATGCTGGATAATGCATTTAGTTATTTATGAAGAGACTGTGTGTCACTTTTTCAGGTTTCATCATGAATGTTTATCCAATAAATCACAATAAGCTTCGTGCCGTTTGATATCTGTTATATATTTTGATGAAGGATATTTCAAGCATTTATTTGTTATAATTTTGATGATTATAGCTTATGAAAACCTTTTCACAATATTCTAATTTTGAATTTGAGGTTTTCATAAGCTGTAAGCAATAATCATCAAAATTATAACAAATAAAGGCTTGAAATATCTCACTTTGCATGTAATGAGTCAATATAATATATTAGTTTCACCTTTTAAGTTGAATTACTGAAATAAATGAACAACTTTTGCACTATATTCACACTTTTCCAGTTTCACCTGTTCTGTTTTGTGTGTTTTGAAGTGAAATGTGGAATGTCCTGAAATACCTAAAGCTGTTTCCGTCAACAGGATGCATTTAATATGGATTTTCTGAGGAACCCGAGTGACACGGCCCCTGTCCCAGCCTCAGTTTTCCCACAAGACTGTGTTCTTCCCAGAGGAAAACAGCCTCTCAGAAGAGACGCTCCACATAACCTTCCTTCTCCGTCATATCCACGCAAGACCCCCGGAGAGCCGGCCGACATCGAAGACTTCATCAACGTTGTAAGCCACTCTTTAATAAGAAATAAGGGTCCCGCTTTATATTACGTGCCTTTAACTACTTTAAACTAATCATCTTTTGTTACGGTGTATTTATACATTTAAAGGGGTCATGACATGAGAAACCAAATTTGCCTTGATCTTTTGGTATATAAGAGGTCTTTGTACCATTAAAACGTCCTGCAAGTTTCATTGCTTAAGACGTCCTCCCCATTATAAACGAATCATTTATTTAATCAAGCTCTAAATACAGCTCGTTCTGGATCCATGGTAAGAAGTGACGTCACGGTGTGAAGTGACGTACCAGCGTTTGCATAATGAGCGCCTCCGGCACAAGACAACTACGCTTAAAGCGCAAGACAACTACGCTCATTTCGTATCATTGTCGCGCCGCGCGCCTCACAAGTGTTCAGTCGCCGGACAGCGAGTGGGTCTGTGTACAGGGAAATTACGATGCCGCAGATGTGCTGTTCCTGGCTGTGGACAAACAACATCTTTGAATACGCTGCGAAAGATCCAGTCGTCAGGGAAAATGGATGCACTTTATTTTTTGCAGACGTCTCAGTCACGGCAGTGTTAGTTTAAGCGTTTGTTCTATACATTTGAAGGATGACTGTTTTGAGAACAAATCCCAAAATGATACTGCCTTTGCCAGATAACTGTTGCTCAAAGATAAGTCCGTGCCGACTATTCTGGGCTCAACAACGACGACGCAAACTGTAAGTAATGTGTTTAAAACGTTAAACTACTTTTTAAATACGCTGAATCCGCAAATGTTCTGGCTGGGGGCGTTAATAATTGATGCATAGGCACTGACGTTAGCCAATCATAGCAGTGGGCGTTAACACTGAACTCTTAAAGGGGAAACACCCCCAAAACAGACTGTTTGAATCAGAGGATGAGAAACAGGGGGGAAAAGGTCATAAATCACTACATTTTAAAAGTTTTTTGTAAAAAAAACTATAGTAATACTATAATTACACCTAAGGGAACATAATAATAAAAAATAAAAAAAACATGTCATGACCCCTTTAAGTGCCTAGTAAAGTTAATGAACTATACATACTTACAATAGGGTTCATTGCATGTAATTATGTACAATTTGTATTCACTACTGACAACATTTAACGTGTAACAGAGACACTGTCAAATAAAGTGTTACCCTTTTTTAATGCATATACATAGTTAATAAATCCTAATATAAAGTGAAATAAGATTTGTAATATTTGTGAGTAATTCACAGGAAAATTCCTTAAGCATTTAATTAGAAAAGTTTAAAGCTGAATTTTCAAGAAATAACATTTTTCTTCAAATACCACCATAACAACTGTGAGACATTGAATTTCTAAATCAGGATATTCTGATATCAATTGAAGTATTTAGAAATAAAACAGAGAATATCATTAAAATGACTCGTTAATAAAACGTTTTATGACCCATAAAGATGCAGTGAAGATGAGTGGACTCATGCATATTTAAACAGATGATAAAGACATAATACGCTCCAGTATTAGATGTAGCAGTGTGTGTGTCTGTATGTATGTGAGAGTGTCAGTGTGTGTGTGTGTGTGTGTGTGTGTGTATGTAAGAGTGTCAGTGTGTGTGTATGAATGCAAGAAAGAGTGTCAGTGTGAGTATGTATGAGTGTGTGTGTGTGTATGTATGTATGTATGTATGTATGTGAAAGTGTCAGTGTGTATGTGTGTGTGTATGCAAGTAAGAGTGTCAGTGTTTGTGTATGTGAGTGTCAGTGTGTGTGTGAGAGTGTCAGTGTGTGTGTGTGTGTGTATGTAAGAGTGTCAGTGTGTGTGTATGCATGCAAGAAAGAGTGTCAGTGTGAGTATGTATGAGTGTGTGTGTGTGTATGTATGTATGTATGTATGTGAAAGTGTCAGTGTGTATGTGTGTGTGTGTGTATGCAAGTAAGAGTGTCAGTGTGTGTGTGTGTGTATGCAAGTAAAAGAGTGTCAGTGTGTGTGTGTGTGTGTATGCAAGTAAAAGAGTGTCAGTGTGTGTGTGTGTGTGTATGTATGTATGTGAGTGTCAGTGTGTGTGTGTGTGGCAAGTAAAAGAGTGTCAGTGTGTGTGTGTGTATGAAAGTAAAAGAGTGTCAGTGTGTGTGTATGTGAGTGTCAGTGTGTGTGTGTGTGTGTATGCAAGTAAAAGAGTGTCAGTGTGTGTGCGTGTGTGTATGCAAGTAAAAGAGTGTCAGTGTGTGTGCGTGTGTGTATGCAAGTAAAAGAGTGTCTGTGTGTGTGTGTATGCAAGTAAGAGAGTGTCAGTGTGTGTGTGTATGCAAGTAAGAGAGCGTCAGTGTGTGTGTGTGTGTGTGTGTGTGTGTGTGTGTGTGTGTGTACGTGAGTGTCATACAGTGTAATAAACAATGCAGATGCACTTTCTTCAGCACTAACGTCCCTGTGTTCTGCTTGACCCGAGCAGGGTCTGGACGCCGCGGACACCGACCCGAACGTCCCGCCGTACGACACCGCGCTGATCTACGACTTCGAGGGCGACGGCTCGGTCTCGGGAAGCCTCAGCTCCATCGCCTCCATGGGCTCAGATGAAGACCAGGACTACGACTACCTCAACGACTGGGGGCCGCGCTTTAAAAAACTGGCTAACATGTACGACCCCCGCTAGACGCCACTCCGATCCTGTCGTCCAAGACGTCCAGAGACTCTCAAACATGACCGTCCTTCTGAATCTCACGCCCCATCTTCTATACGAGAGAGTGCTCATGATGCATGCAAGCGGAGGTTTACACAGTTGATCAATGGACTATATGTGATATGATTTTGCTAAAGGTCATCAGTGTCAGAAGAGAGAAAGCACACACACACACACACACACACACACACGTCTCTTTCCGTCACGGATCAGTGAAGTATTTCAACATGCTGATGTGACCGGTGTGTGAAGGCACCAACTGGAGAGAGACGGATTAGACACGGTGCAAACAGGGAAGCCTTGTTCATAAAACATCCGTCAAGTTCCTGAGGGATTATTTTAGCTGATGACCAATACTGAGGTTTGCTGAGCATGTGGAGTAAAGGGAAAGATGAAAATGATACATGTATTCATAACTCATAACTGGCATTCTAAACCCATATGACTTTCATTCATTCATTGAACACAAAAGGATTTAAAAAAAAATATTTTGTTGAATTTCAGAGCTGCTCTTTTGTATATGCTCTTTTTTTTAATGTACACATACATACATGCTTTTTAGGGGTGGGCGATATAAACAAAATCTTAAATCACCATTTTCAATATCACAAAAAACGAATATTAGCCTAAGTAAAAAAACAAAAAAACTCAAGCTTACTGAAGACAGATAAACTGATGAAAGAACAAACCCAGACAGCGACATAATGAAATAGACCTACCTGAAAAACTTCAAGCACTAGAAATAAGAAATACTACATAAATTGTATAAAGTAATCACATATATATATAAACACAGTGCATAATCTTCACTTTGTAAATTAAATATACATTTATTCTTATTAAAGTTACAAGCTTTAAGAGTGATGCACGGGTCTAACACACGGTTACACGTGCACTGTTTTCTCACCGGCTATGGTCTACCGACTGTGTGTATGAGGATACGTGCAAAGATGGACATTTCAACATAAGTTTGTGTATTTTAATAATTCAAGCCCAATTAGACGTCAAGAAGAACTTTGTTTGAATATGTGCAAGTGCCAATGAGATCTTTTAAATCTTATGTAATTTAAATAACGCATGTTTGAGTCAATACATGTGATAAACGGTACTGATTCTTCAGGAATGTGTTTTTAAGATTGATTGACTGATAAAATGCCTTTTTAAACGTGATAACTTTGTTTTTAACCATTCTTTTTTATATATGACTAGTATATTGTGTAATATATTTGCTTGTAATACTATATTTAGCTTGCCTACAATTTAACTTCAAAAGTATCCAAGTCATTTAAAGAGCCTTAATATTAGTAATACTTATGTTCATATGCAGCGTAACACAGTTTGCCAAATTAATTATGCTTCAAATGTATATATTTTTGTTTTCCCTTTCAGGAACAAAAGTTTTACATAATTACACAATACCTATTATTATTATTATGTTTGATTGATTTACATAGTTTTGTTTTTAATATTTATTTCATAAGAAAATGTAAAATGCTGTCATTATCTTTACAGTTATGAATAAAACATTGAAATGATTCCTGTCTGTATTTTTAATAGGGATGCACGATATATCGGCCACCATATCGGTATCGGCCGATATATGTTAATTTTTAATGTTTTCGTTATCGGCCTGATAAGAATATTTGGACGATATATTAAAGCCGATAAATAAAGGAATATTTCCTTCAGCTGAGACACTACAGATGCACACTGTTCGACATGATGGATTTAAATTGCTTGAAATATGATTGGAATCACTTCAAAAAAGGAAAATACAGTAAAGTGCAACTTGTACAGCGCAAATCTGTCATATCGGCTTCATAAAATTATCATGAGAACATTATAGTTGTGTGCTTCGGACATGGCTTTAATGTTGAGACTTGTTTTTGTAATCAGGCTCTCAAAAATCATTTAAAAATGTATATATTTATTTCGATTTATCGGCCAATATATCAGTTATCGGCTTTCTAATATAAAGAATTATCGGTTATCGGCTTTCTAATATAAAGAATTATCGGTTATCGGCTTTCTAATATAAAGAATTATCAGTTATCGGCTTTCAAATATAAAGAATTATCGGTTATCGGCTTTCTAATATAAAGAATTATCGGTTATCGGCTTTCTAATATAAAGAACTATCGGTTATCGGCTTTCTAATATAAAGAACTATCGGTTATCGGCTTTCTAATATAAAGAATTATCGGTTATCGGCTTTCTAATATAAAGAATTATCGGTTATCGGCTTTCTAATATAAAGAATTATCAGTTATCGGCTTTCAAATATAAAGAATTATCGGTTATCGGCTTTCTAATATAAAGAATTATCGGTTATCGGCTTTCTAATATAAAGAACTATCGGTTATCGGCTTTCTAATATAAAGAATTATCGGTTATCGGCTTTCTAATATAAAGAATAATCGGTTATCAGCTTTCAAATATAAAGAATTATCAGTTATCGGCTTTCTAATATAAAGAACTATCGGTTATCGGCTTTCAAATATAAAGAATTATCGGTTATCGGCTTTCAAATAAAAGTAATTATCGGTTATCGGCTTTCTAATATAAAGAATTATCGGTTATGGGCTTTCTAATATAAAGAACTATCGGTTATCGGCTTTCTAATATAAAGAATTATCAGTTATCGGCTTTCTAATATAAAGAACTATCGGTTATCGGCTTTCTAATATAAAGAATTATCGGTTATGGGCTTTCTAATATAAAGAACTATCGGTTATCGGCTTTCTAATATAAAGAATTATCGGTTATCGGCTTTCTAATATAAAGAACTATCGGTAATCGGCTTTCTAATATAAAGAATTATTAGGTATCGGCTTTGTAATACAAAGAATTATCGGTTATCGGCTTTCTAATACAAAGAATTATCGGTTATCGGCTTTCTAATATAAAGAATTATCGGTTATCGGCTTTCAAATAAAAAGAATTATCGGTTATCGGTCAAAATGTTCATCTCTAGGATGCACCGATATAACATTTCTCAGCCGATACCGATATAGCCGATTATTCAGAATGATATCGGCCGATACCGATAATTTGGTTTTTCTTAGGGATAAAAAAAAAATCTCTCAAATAATGCTGCAAACTATACAGAGAACCCTCTCATTTGGTACGCTATAATATTAGAGGTTAAAATTAACAACAGAGCTATTATATTCAACAGCTATTTATTTCCAGATATAATATTTACACTCAAATAAAAGCTGAAATGTTTGTATAAAACTCAGTTACACATATACTGTTAGGTTTCATAAGCACTTTTCTTCATGCCAAATTTATTCAAACATGCATATATAATTAACAGTAAATAAGCTCTATCGCTAGTGTTTTTATAGCTAACACTTAACTTTCCTGAGGTAAATGCAACATTGAGTGATATTGTCCACAAACTCTTTTATTTACGTCTTTCCATGGTTGAAACACTGATTACATTAGGCATGATACGGATTTTGGTAAGTTGTAGTGTATCTTTCAACACACCTACTGATATTCATGCATGTTTTTCTTGATATAATTTGTATTAAAGTGGAAGAATAGACTCGCGCTGCTGCTTGAACTGAGGCGCTGCAGTGATCGGTCACATTAAAGGGACACTGCACCGTTTTTTGAAATAGGGCTTATTCACGTCTGTCCTACATTTAGATAGGTGGGCAAATGCATTTTTGTCTCAGTGCATGCATTGTTTGGCAGGCATTGTCGCTAGCTTAGCTTAGCATAATGAATTGAATCCTTTGTTGCCAGCTAGCATGTCCTGAGTAAAAGTAATAAAGTGATCCAGAGAACCATACCTCTATCAGCCAGAGTTTTCAGAAGAGGAGCTGCGTGCTTTGGGAATAGAACGACAGGAGGAGGAGGTTGCGATCGCTCAACACCAGGCTCAACATGTCAGATCAAGATGAGCGTGCCCGCAGTTGTGTCACAGCTACCGAAGATTTCTCGGCGTTGATCCATCCTGCAGTCCTCAACTTTTTTTCTGGTTCGATAAAGTAAACTGGAAAAAACACCCCACGCCGAATGGACAGCTGTCCACAGAGTAAGTGATTAAATTCGCTGTAACTTCTCAAAATAAACACAATCCAAAAGCGAAGATACTCGGTGCAGGTCACGGCGGTATGCAGGTGCTGCATGATATCTCTGCGCCCAAGTAGCAGTGCTTCGCCTGTGCTTCACCCTAATATAGTCCCGAGTCAATATTTGCCTTGGAAATCGCCTAGTCTTAATCTGCATCGCTATTTGTACTCGTTGTGAATACGCAGGCCACAAGAAGTAATTGTTTTTTTTAATCACTTTTACTCAGGACATGCTAGCTGGCAACAAAGGATTCCATTCATTATGCTAAGCTAAGCTAGCGGTGACCCTGCCAAACTAAAACAATGCATGCACTGAGACAAAAATGCATTTGCCCACCTATCTAAATGTAGGAAAGACGGTGAATAAGATCTATTTAAAAAAAACGGTGGAGTGTTCCTTTAAGAGCGTCAAAACGCCATTTATTGTTTGAATTGCGTGATAAAATGGACAGAATTTGGAAGATTGTTTCTTTTTAGAACTATTATTAGAGCTATTTGCGATAATTGGATGAGAGGCGCTACAAATAATGTACGAATAATGCAGATCTGGCAACCCGGGTTTGAACTACGGGTGGTTCATAGGGTCAAATAAAACCTGCTTTTTTGTAGCGGTTTTTAGCTGTTAATGCTTTATTGTCGCATTAACTTGCCCTAACTAACTCAACACGAGAGATTTTCTTCTCTCACGGTGTGAGTTGCAGTCGGTCATGTTTTACCGCACCCTTTTGATTGACAGGATATAACCGGCCCAGATAATCGGCTGTTTTTAAACAATTACCGATTGCTGGCCGATACATCGGTGCATCTTCAGTGCATCCCTAATTTTTAATGGAGAAAAGAGACAGTGATTTAGTTTGCAATGGTTGTTTTGGCAATTTATATTTAAAAAAGGTGAAATAATAATAATAGGAAACCCTTTATTTTAGTGTCCTTGTTACACATTGTATGTAGTTATTACAGTAATAACTATAAATCATGCATAATTACACGTAACTAAACCCAAACCATAGAGTAAGTACATGCGGTTAATCAATATTACTCAGTACTTAAATGTGACACAATGACACCTTAAAATAAAGTCACTTCATAACTAAATGTTGAGTCACGTTGAAAAGATGAATCACGTAGCTCAGTAAAAACTCTTGGACGTTGCACACAAATATAATAATTTATTACATATGGTGCAGAATATCCACTGACATCACAAGCTGGCAATGCTTACCTGGTCTAACAAACCCGGTTTGAGCTGGTCTGGAAAGACGCTTAACTACTGTTTTAAAAACAGATTTCGTGCAATTCTCAAAGGAGGTTTCTACAACTCTTTAAAAGAGCGATTCCTTACTGAGAAGAACAGTCTTGCTCTTAAATGCTTGATTGATGCTTATAAGTTTCTTAATCAAATGTCCTAAAGACATTTCAAATATAACTACAGGCCATAATGATCAGGTCAACGAAGAACACGTGTTGTTCGGTCAGTCAGATCAGGTCTAACTGGAACATCGAGAACAACAGACACATTTGGGGTTATTTTCTTCGCTTGAACGCAGAGTTTTGTCGGATGGTGTGTGTCTGCGCTCGCCTCACGCTGGGCTCAGGTTGATATCGTCGTCCTCCGGGTCTTTGCGCGGTCTCTGGCGTCTGCGGGGCTCGTCTTCTCCGGTGTCCTGCTTGTCTCTTTCGGCCTCCACCCAGCTTTGAGGAGCAATCATCCTCTTGGGTCCGAACGGAGAAGGTCCCAGCAAAGCCTCGATGTCCTCATAGTTGACCACTTCCCTCTCGAGCAGGGCATTAGCCAGCTGAAAACAAGCAAGCACACCAAACTAAATCTTTAATTTGACTATTTTTAGCTTCAGGGTTCGTACAGATCCTGCAAAATCAAGTACCAGGACTTTCAAGGACTTTTTAGTTTTTGTTCAAGGACTACAATCAAAAATCTCATTTATCAAACAATATCTTTATTATCTAAATGAATAATTTAATCGTTTATTTTTATTTATCTATTTACCTTTGTTAGTTGTACCAAAATGGTACAAATAAAGTGCAGCACATGCAATGACTGGCAACTTTAACCATTGAAAGGATACGATGACAAAGATATACTTATTCCTTATTCAAACTGATTTTTTCTCCCATGAATATATGAAGAATTGAAGAATCAGACTTGAAGAATGAAAGCTGTATCATATACTTGTATATTTATATGAGCAATATCACACTCATAGCCATGTGACATGCCTCTATATCTATATCAGACGGACTGCAGCGTTAATTGTGTGTGAAAAGATTGTTTTATTAATAAAATAAAATTGATTTCCCATATATAGTTTTTTTAAAATTCAAGCACTTTCAAAGTTCTTCTTCATAAAAATGGCTGTTTTCAAGGGTTTTCCAGGACTTCAATTTCAAAAAGTCAAGTACTTTAAGCACCTTGTACGAACACTGTAATATGTAATTTCTATTCTCCATAATTAAACAAAGAGGAAATGCCCATTTTGGTAGTTTTTTTAATAATATAAGATACATACGAGAATAGAGATCTCAGAAAGTTATTATTATTAGCTTGATTATAGAAGCACTTTAACATGACATCCTATCCTGGATCATTTTGCATGCATAAAATCTAAAGTTTTTGAAATTTTTAGCGCATGTCCCTGTGAGTGCAAGCTCTTGAAGCTCCGCCCCCTGTGCCAGGAGCAGCAGCTCATTTGCATTTAAAGGGACAGACACAACGTTGTTTTTGCACACCCTCAAAAAGTGGCAATTTTAACATGCTATATACGTTCTTGTCTCCTTTAATTTATTTTGAACATCTGAGATGGATTATCCAATGTGGCTTTCTGTGTCTATAAAGTTTCAAACTCACATTAGATGCTTTTAACAGTAATAAAGCACATAATCAGTACCTGAGATTATCATTGCCACGCTTATTTATGTTTTTGTTCTAGCCGCAAGGTCACGAAAAAAATAAAAAACTGATTCTAAAATCATTGTGTATCGCCATCACATCTGGTTAGGCATTTTATCGCGCGTCATGGCGTTGAGTGTGTCGTGTCTGGTTAGAGACACAGTGTTGAGAACATTCTTAAAAAAATCTTAGAATTTATCTTCATTTCTTAACTTCTTTTTGGGGGGAATTGATCAAGCATGTCTTACCAAAATAAGTTTGTCTCTGTTGTCCAGGAGCAGTTTCTCTGTGCGCCTGTAGGCCTGAGCTATTAGCAACTTAGCTTCCTGACCATGGGAGAAAGGAATAGAAATAAATAACCACACACACACATATTCAAGATAAATGAGATTTAACACGGACATGAGCCTCTCTAACATTCAATTCAATTCACATTTATTTGTATAGCGCTTTTCACAATACACATTGACACATAAAATAATCGCAGCCTTTGCCAAATCGTGTGCGGTTTCAGTGCGATTAATGTTAATGTATGTTCTTGTACTCACATGGTCCATCTGCTGCTGGAGGCCTTGGCTGAAGGGTCTCCGTCCAATTCCTCCCTGATCATCCTCAGGGAAGGACATCTGGCCCACGCTGGCAGCCATGCCGTACTGCTTCACCATGGAGTAGGCCACCCGCGTCACCTTGCGAAGGTCATCCTGCGCACCTACGAGGAGCTTATACGTTATCATTCGGAGATCGACTACTTTTGACTGACAACATTCCAGCCACCGGAAACACTAACTGATAAAGTGAGTCGTACAAAACCTTTATTTTTAGTAAACTCTGTGCACACAAACACTGTAGTCAATGCTGGAGTTGATGTGTAGAGCCGCTGGTGACACTTCCAGCACAGTCTCATGTGTCGAGTCTTCTTAGTGTTTTAAAAATAGTGATTTTGATGCTATCATAGAAGCGCCCTGTGCACTCCCATTCAAAAGGCATTTTGACAGAAAACGAAAATACGGTCAATCTTAACAGCAGGGCTTAAAAAAAATAAAAAAATTTAATTAAATCGGTTCACTCGAGCAGAATCGATATTTTAACGTTTCCGTTTTTGTTTTCCTCGTTAAACATTACCGTTCCACAAACTGTTTGATTAGAAAAAAATACCGGTTAATAACGTTATTTTAATTTAGCCTATACTTTAAACAAATATGTATAAATAACACAAATTTTCATTCAAAAATAAGATAACACATGATAATTAAACTTGAACATTTATTTAATAACATTGTTAAAACCACAACAGAAATACCTGAATATGAAAACATAATATTGACCTGTTTTACTGGATCGTTAAGTTAGACAATCCAAATTGGCCCTCTTATGCCTAATTCTTTTCAAAAGAGTGATACAATTATTTGTACATATTTTTTTTGCATGAATTACATGAATAAAAATGATATAAACTGGACAATCATTGCTCAACTGCTCATCTCAAAGCAAACACTGCGCAACACATCCTTGCATCACATAACCAATTTCAGTCTGCTAATAAAGCTTGATCATTTAATGCAATAATGTTGTAAAACTACAACAAAAAATAAGTTAGCATTACTTCGTATGGCTATCTTCACGTTTCTAAGCATGTTTTAACTTTAACATACCTCTGAACATTGGATGGGTAGCCTACTGTGGGTGACAAATCTACTAAATTCATGATTGGTCAATGGCAAATAAAAATATTAAAGAGAACGATAAAATAACGTTATTAACCGGTTAATAGTCAATTTAAATAAACGTTTCTGTTCAGAACGATTAAAATTGATTTTGTTTTCGTTTTTCGTTCCTGTTAAAATTCCGTTCGTTTCCGGTTTTCGCTTTCGTTCCTTGAACCGGTTCAGGGCCCTGCTTAAAAGTGGCGTTTCCATTCTAATTATGCTTTTACACGAATGTTTGACTCTGGTAGATTAACAAAAAGAGCCTAGGTTGCAATTTGGTGAGAGTTACCCTTTAACTAGCCAGTCTGGATACCTAGTATCCAAAACACGTGCTCTAATGTCTTTTAACCATAGACATTTGGCCAAAAACAAGGTTTTTCTGTGTCTGACAGTTCAAATGGCTGATAGCAACAGGGCTTCGTAGTGCAGCGATTTGATTGGCTATTTGGGCTATCAATAATTTTTCTGTCATTCCTAGAAAATACATATTTCCTACATGTGTTTTTTCCTCCAGGGGGCGCCGTTGAGCACCAATCAAATCTGCTAATACTATTTCTTAGGTATGCATGTATAGTTCTCGCATTGATGGTGTGTTATGAGATGATATAGGTGTGTAGAATAGATGACATACCTGTGGTGACCTTATTGAAGGTGATGGCCTCAGAGGCTCGTCCACCCAAAGCCATGCACATTCTTTCAAACAGCTGCTCTTTAGTGAACAAATACTGATCCCTCGGCAGGATCTGAGCGAAGCCCAGAGCGGCATTCGTCCTGGGAGCGATTGAAACCTGGAGGACAAGGCTACAGATCAAAAGACCAGCCCACCACAACACACATATATCATATAATACACTGCCTGGCCAAACAAAAAGTAGTAGTAGTAGTCGCGGTTTAGATTTAAATAGGCAAATGCATAAGAAAAGTCTATGATTAGATCATTTTTGAATGGTTATTATTATGTATATATCATGTTATATGTTTGGCAACAGTTCTTGACCAACAAGATCTTTACCAAAAACGAATACACATCTTGATGGAATAAAAGTTGTGACGTTATTTCAAGATCTTGTATTGTCAATGCAATGCACTCTGTAAAGTCTCCTCCAGAACATCCCAAAGACTCTCAATGAACTTAAGAAGCCGATTCATGACGTTATCATCCTGTGGAATATGACCGTGATGTTCTTCATACATGGTTGTTTAATAAATGAAAAGCTACACACTCCATCAATTAGGGTTTAAAGAACTGTTAGAAACATAATAAACACTGCAATAATGAACCAATCATAGAGTCCCTATGATTAAAGTCCCTGTGGTGAAAATCCAGCTTTTAATGTTGTTTATATGTCTATGTGGTGTTTTTAATCTGCTTTAAGACAAACCGTGTGTAAGTTCATAAGTGGACAGCATTGCTGAGTATTTTCTGCTTAAAACTGCAGTGAACCAAAGACAGTCTCAAAAACACGGCTTGAAATCGCTGGTGTTTCTGACGTCACACACTACCTTGTAACCAATCAGATCAACGTGTGATCGTCAACCAGTGGATCTCTGAGTGAGTGAGTGAGTGAGTGGAGGCGGGGCTCATTTGCATATTCATATAACCACGGATACTAAATGAGGCAAGAGTGTCAAATTACATTCAAGCTATTTTAAGGCATGAATAAAAAAAAATTAAATGAAAAAACTTTTAAACATGTCAAATTAGTGATCAAAGATGAGTTTTAAGGGATAAAATGATTGACTACAGGAGGACTTTAAGCATTTGCCTTTTTAAATCCAAACTACGATTTTTTTTTGCCCAGGCAGTGCATAATGTATAATACCTAATAATATAATACAGGCACAAAATAATGTAATATATATTCATATAGTCGTAATGCCACACTGTCATTCACTATGTTTCTATCCACACGTTTTTATCCGAGTTAAGTGATATCGAATGAAAAAGGCCTTATGAAAACTCGATTGAATTTCATGAATATCGACTCAAATGAAATACGTTCGGTCGATTTTATCTTGATCGGTATACGGCTTATGCGATGAACGCTGATGGAAACGTTATTTGCCAAATAAATAATGTACTTAATTTTGTCAAGCAAAACTTTGTTCGCAAATGTTGGCTTGAATGTTGTGCGATTCAGTGCGAAAATGAACGGAAACACCTTAAAATGTCTCAAATCAATTCGATAAACCAATTTGATCGCAAAACAGCAGTGACGTCATTACACACAGGTTTTTATTCGCTTTAAAGCCGTTGGATGGAAACACACTTTCACCAGCTTTATTCGCATGAGTTTTTTTACCGAACTTCAGATAATTCGTTTGACAAGTGGATGGAAACTTAGCTAGTGTCATTCTTAATTCAAAGTAAATTGTTAATTTATTACTAATATCCATTTCTGATAATCCCAGGTTGCTATGGTCACGCAGGTTAGTTTACGTATCAAACTCTTGGCCAAGAGAAGCAATGTGAACTGAAGATGTCCCCTCCCGGCCACCATACACACAAGTTTCATGGACCACGTTTATTCAGGTGAAACTGTAGAAAATGTGTTTTTTTTTTACATTTTCATAAGCTGAAAATGTTTTCAGCTTATGAAAACCACAAATTCAAAATTAAAATATTGTGAAAATGTTTTCATAAGCTGTAAGCCATAATCATCAAAATTATAACAAATAAAGGCTTGAAATATCTCACTTTGCATGTAATGAGTCTATATAATATATTAGTTTCACCTTTTAAGTTGAATTACTGAAATAAATGAACTTTTGCACCATATTCTAATGTTTCCAGTTTCACCGGTAGTAGTTTTTGACAGCATTTACCTTCATGACAGCTTCGGTGTGTTCTAGCAGCCATCCGACTAAAGCGTGACCGGACTCATGGAAGGCCACAATCTTCTGCTCTTCTTTAGATAGGATTTTACTCTTCTTCACACTCCCTGCATGTCACAAACATTATCACACAGATGCTGACAGTGCAGAAACCTCTACGGCAGTGGTTCCCAACCTTTTTTTGTCTGAGACCCCCTTTTTTCCAAGAAAATATTTTAGGGCCCCCCTTCACATTTAATGATATTATCGTTCTTGTAAGCTTGCAGCATGGATGACAAAATATGTGGTTTTCAAACAAACGGTATGTTTACTATAACCAGATATGTTTACGCACAAATAATAGCCTATAATATTGAAAATATAATAACAAAAACATCAGAAGGCCCTTTGTAATGTAAAAACGTAAGCCTAGGAGTAGCCTATAAATTGGCCATATTTGAAAATGCAATAAAAAAGAAAGAATATAGGCGATTACTAAATGACTGCTGTCTGGGACTCAATACTTGCATGTTATTTGTGAGGCTTTAATAAACTTGCGTTTATTAACAGAATAATGCGTCTTTCGGAAGAACATTGTAGCCGGAACTACTTCTCTCTGTGTACGTCTATGACGAGTCACACAGGTCCTGGGCTACTTCGCAGCGATCCGAACCAGTGTAAAATAGTCCCAATGTAAACACTTATTATAGGAGTGCCAGTGGTTCAGGATAAGACAAAAACACGGATTGGAAGATGGATTCATGATGAACTTGCTCATTATATAAATTTTGAACAGAAAAAAGTTAAGGACTTCTATTTAATGCTCATTGCTCAAAACTTTTCAAAATATGACGCGACCCCCCACAGAGCTCGCTGAGGCCCCCTTGTGGGCCGAGACCCCCCTGTTGGGAACCGATGCTCTACGGTAATGTCACGGCACAGTGTGTTTATGAGCTGAATACCTGCGATGACTCTTTCCACAGCATACTCAAAGTTAAAGGTGTCGATGGACTTGAAACCCTCTCTGGCAGCGTGAAGAGCGGCTTCATTGCAGATGTTGGCGATATCGGCCCCTGGAAAATATGAACAATGTGGCAGATGTGGTGTCAGGTAGTGTCAATTTTGTCAGCTATTTCTTCTCAGTCCTATGCAAGCTTCTTTCCGCCACAGAATAAAACAATTTAAAAGATAATTGTGACTATTTCTCAGATATTGCGTGATATAAAGTCACAATTGTGTGTTATAAAGTCCAATTCTAAGGAAAACAAATAATTTTTCGCAATTGTGACTATATATCTTGCAATTATGACTTTATAACACGCAATTTTGACTATATCGCGCAATTATGACTTTATAACACGCAATTTTGACTATATCGTGCAATTATGACTTTATAACACGCAATTTTGACTATATCGCGCAATTCTGACTTTATAACACACAATTGCGACTTTATATCATGCAATTCTGATATAAAAGTCAGAATTGTGAGATAAAAAGTCACAATTACCTTTTTTATTTTTTATTCTGTGGTGGAAACAAGCTTTCAAAATAGTCCTGTCAAATGTACTTGTACATTTTTTATTATATTTAGTTAATGTTATGTTTTTGTTTAGTCAAGTTTTATTCGACTAAATGTCTGGCCATTTTAGTGTAGATTTAGTCAGTGTAAACACAGTCAAATTTTTGTCATGCTGCATAATGTATAAATTAATAATCATAATTATGTTGCTCAAAATTAAAATTGCTACTATTATTATCATCATCATTTAAGAAATTAATTTTTTTACATTTCATCAAGAGTTATTGCACTCTTTCACATAAACACAAATCACAAGAATGTCAACTCATATGCATGGTTCATTTTATCTCATCTAGTTTCCTGATTTATTATAGGAATTATTTATTATTATTTTATCATAAAGTAAACGAACACAGTATAAAAACAGGCAAAACTTCTCTCAAAAATAAAAAAGGGTGGAATTCCTATTAGTAATTGCAAATAATTAATGTTATATGTTAGTGAATAATGCTTTTCCATTAAAACAACATAAAATACTGCATTGCCACACAGAGGTTGAGTAAGTGAATTTTTTCAGCATTAACAATCGCAAAAATAGACGATATTCATGTTTGGATTTATTATAGTTCATCACTGAGAGGGTCTGACCTCAGATTTAGTCACAGTAATAATACAGTAAACAGCACGAGTGGATCGTGAAGAGACACAGACTGACTTAATGAAGATCGCTGACCTCCAGCTTACTTGTTTGTCAGTGTTTCTGTGTTTTTACATCATCAGCGCCGCGTCCGCAGTGTAGAGAAAGCGCGTGCGCATGGTTGCCATCGTTCATTTTTCGTTAACGAAATGAACACTAGTGCCAGGAGATTCTACAGTCACATATTAAAAACATCACTGACCGCTGAAGCCGGGGGTAAACTCAGCCAGACGCAGCGAGTAGAAGTCCGCCGGCCGCGTCAGCTTCAGGATCTTCAGGTGTTGCTCGAAGATTTCCTTCCGCTCCTAGAACACAATCAGCAAGAGTAAGAGTAAGTATTGAATATTTGATGACGGTTGTTGAATTATTGAGAATTAACCCACTCCTGAGATGGTAATACGGCTAATATGGAAGTGGAAGTGGTCATTACATCTTTGGTGTGCATTAATTTTCAATAACTCAACAGACAATTATTCAACGCATACTACGATTTCCACCACACATATACTCTACCATTCGAAAGTTTGGAATAATAACGTTTTTTTTTTTCCTTTGATTCTCACTAAGGCTGCATTTATTTGATCAAAAATACAGTTTGTTTGTTTTTAAAGCTTCTGTGGCTATTTTCATGGTGAGAAATTGATGGTAAAACGCTTTCAGGTTTTTACCATTTATTTTCGCTGAAAGCTCTAAAACTATATGTGAATCTGGACCACAAAACCAGTCACATGGGTCAAAAGAGTTAAAGGAGAACTCCGGTCAATTTTAACATTGAGCTCAATTTTTAGTAAATTTGGAGTGCTGTCAATACAGAGAACAACGACAAAAATCGGTGTTGCCTACACAGTGTTATCCTCTTTTTAAAATTTACACCCTATTGAATGGGGCAAATTTTAAACCTGCTTTTATTTCTCTTATCATCCTTGATGTGTCATACAAGTGCCCAGCCATGTTGAGTGATTCCTTCAGAGTGAACACGGTGAATCTGACTGCAGTAGATGTGAAAGATATGAATAAAAATGAATAAAAGCAGGTTTAAAATTTGCCCCATTCAAGTCAATAGGGTGCAAATTTTAAAAATAGGATAACACGGTGTAGGCAACACCGATTTTTGTCGTTGTTCTCTGTATTGACAGCACTCCAAATTTACAAAAAATTGAGCTCAATGTTAAAATTGACCGGAGTTCTCCTTTAACTGAGTAAAAAAAAAACAAAAAAAACCATATCTTCTATTATTAAAAACTTGTCATCCTGAAAAACAAAAACAAAAAAACATCTGGTCCCATCGGTTTGAGAATTGATTGAAACTTCTTCCGACTGGAGTTTGCTCACCAAGGATGCATTTATTTGATCAAAAATACAGTAAAATTTGTGAAATATTTTTACAATTTAAAACAGCGTTTCCTATGAGAATATACTGTATGTCACATGATCATGATCAGAAATCATTCTAATATGATGATTTGATGCTCAAATTTGATCAAAAGTCAAACACTTTACACTAAAGTGTGTAACTAATAATAACTAATAATGAACTAATAATGAACTAACATTTTCTCAGGATTATTTGAAAAATAGAAAGTGCAGTGAACAGCATTTATTTAAAATGTAAATCTTTTGTAACATTATAAATGTCTTTACTGTCATTTCTGATCAAATGAATGCATCTTGCTTAAGTTAAAGTATTTTTTATGAAATCGTATATCCCCAAAAACTTTGTGCCATGGTTTTCACAAAAATATGAAGCAGCAAAAACTACAATAATCTGAAATGTTTCTTGTGCATCAAATCAACATATTTTAGTGATTTCTGGAGGATCATGTGACACTGAAGACTGGAGTAATGATGCTGAAAATTCAGCTTTGATCACAGGAATAAATTTCACAATTTTTACTGTATTTTTGATCAAATAAATGCAGCCTTGGTGAGCAGAAGAGACTTATTTTTCACCATTACCAGATTAACAGTGATATATAAATCAGGGTTTCTGCAGGGTTTAGTCAGTCAAATTTAAGACTTTTTAAGACCTTTTTATGACCATTATGATTTAAATTTATGACCTACACGAATTACGAAAAATAACTTTTATATTAGTCGATATAGATAATTATCACGATAAATGTCAAATCTTTATTTCTTTCAAGTTTAAAGGCATATTTTTGCTCCTAAGTGAAAGTTGTAGAGCGTTAATTGTGGTTTTAAACTACCGGTACTCTTTATTGTCAGAACATATCATGACAAACACTTGCCAAACAGGAGAACATTTCACAAATCTGATGTAGAACATTCAAACATTTGACATTAGGTCCTTAACAAAATTAAAATCTTTATTGGAAAACTAATTTCTTAGTTTCTGCATGTGCTAATGGGGGTCAAGTCTTGAAACAGGTTTGTGTTGACTTTGATATCTTCATGAAATGTATGAAAAACAGTAGCCTAAATACATTATTAAATACTGTAATTATATTCCATTAGTCCTTTAATATATTGTCTACAATAATAATATATTGTCTACAATAATAATAATACAAATCAATATGTATATCTCACATGGTGCAGTTAATATTAATAGGCTAACGTTACAGTAAATCCGTGGTAAATGATGGGAATGTGTATACGGAAAAGCTTCTGACTGTATCGCTGCGCACAGTGTTTCTCCTGTTCGTCAGCGCCGCTTCATCTGCCTTTAAACCGGTTTAAAATCACTGAGACATTTGTGTTCCTCGCTGAATTCAAGCGCTTCTCACTGGATCTCGTGACTGAAAACGATCAGAGTAAACGCGTCTGCTCTAGTGAACTCGCGCTGCGCTGCCGTTTGGACTTTGAGCCGAGCGGATATATGGTCTGTGTGGCGCGCGGTTCAAATTAGTTTTTTCGTTCCGCTTTTGCCGCATTTAACATTATGCCGCCAGCGCATTTTTTGGGGAAAAGGCAATGCTAGAACC
Organism: Phoxinus phoxinus; assembly: GCF_949152265.1. NCBI lineage: Eukaryota > Metazoa > Chordata > Actinopteri > Cypriniformes > Leuciscidae > Phoxinus > Phoxinus phoxinus. The sequence continues at coordinate 3,064,840 of NC_136877.1, forward strand.
AATGAATGAACGAGCATATCAATTTAAGACGTGGCTAAATGTAATTTATGACCTTGTACGGAAAATCCGGACGTTTTTATGACTTTTTTTAATTCTTATTATTAAATTTAAGACATTTTATGACTTTTTATGACTCCGCGGACACCCTGATAAATTTAATGCACTCAGCGAATCTTCATAGTCAAGTTATCAATCAGAATCAAGACTTCTGTGGCTGCTGCGTAACTTTGACCCTTCGTTACCTGAAGAGTTGGCAGGTCGATAAATATGTGCCTATCAAGCCGGCCCGGTCTCATGAGAGCGTTGTCCAGAACATCTGCCCGATTAGTGGAAGCCAGGACGATCACATGATCTGTGGTCCCCATTCCTAGAAAACAGAGATGGAAAATTATGTGTTAGTGTTCATTCTTTTTTCAGAGTCACAAACTTAAGGATTTCGAGGACCTGTATTTTTTTTTCTTTGTAAAAAAAATTAAGCAAAACAACTATTATTTTCAAAGTGCAGAGGTGTCAAGTAACGAAGTACAAATACTTCGTTACATTACTTAAGTAGAAATTTTGGGTATCTATACTTTACTTGAGTAATTATTTTTCAGCCGACTTTTTACTTCTACTCCTTACATTTTCACGCAATTATCTGTACTTTCTACTCCTTACTTTTTAAAAATAGCCTCGTTACTCCTATTTCATTTCTGCTTGTTTTCATTCCGGCTTGTCGTCGTTCAAAAAATGTCCAATTATACAATAGATCTGAGTCCCGCCTCCTGAACACACATCGCTAAACTGATTGGCTTTGTGTTTTCTTTCTAACTTGTGAGAGACTGTCCGCGCGGCGCGCTGTAGTTACATTTGGTTGTGCGAAGCGGCAAAACTCCTCCGAAGGAAACCTACTGTAGATGCGGTAAGCGAGGGAGAAATTAATCAACAGTTTTGTGCTCAAGAATACGGGGCAAATCGAGTCAAATATTGTTTTGGGGACAGCCGTTTTTACAATATTGCCTGTATGACAATCGCGGGATAAGTGGCAAACATAATCGTTAGTGTGTGTGCGTGCGTGCGTGCGTGCGCGCGTGTGTGTGAGAGAGAGAAGAGAGAGAGTGTGTGCGTGTGTGTGAGAGGGAGACTGAGTGTGCGTGTGTGTGTGTGTGTGTGTGTGTGAGAGAGAGAGAGAGTGTGTGTGTGTGAGAGAGAGAGAGAGATAGTGTGTGTGTGTGTGTGTGTGTGTGTGAGAGAGAGAGAGAGAAGAGAGAGAGTGTGTGTGTGTGTGAGAGAGAAGAGAGAGAGAGTGTGGAGAGAGAGAAGAGAGAGAGTGAGTGTGTGTGTGTGTGTGAGAGAGAGACTGAGAGAGTGCGTGCGTGTGTGTGTGTGTGTGTGAGAGAGAGAGAGTGTGTGTGTGTGCGCAACCATTATAGTGTCAAAATATCCCCACAAAGATGGCAATATCCGAAATCCTTATATGCGGCTGAAACCGGTAGCCTAGTGCCTCACAAGTTTTTCAACATTTACATTTTAATATATATAACATTATAGTCATTATGGCCTTCAAATTTTTTTTGGGGGATGCACTATAGGCCCCTTTGGCGCGGTCTAAGCTTTTGTCCTTAATGGCATTTTTTGCCTTGCATTACTTTTACTTTTATACTTTAAGTAGTTTTAAAATCCAGTACTTTTACACTTTTACTTGAGTAAAAAGCTTGAGTTGATACTTCAACTTCTACAGAAGTCATTTTAAACCCTAGTATCTGTACTTCTACTTGAGTAATGAATGTGAATACTTTTGACACCTCTGTCAAAGTGTTACCGTCCATCTCCACGAGCAGCTGATTGAGGGTCTGCTCTTCCTCTGTGTTCGAGAAGCCAGACATGTTTGTGGACCGCTTCTTCCCCACGGCGTCGATCTCATCGATGTAGACGATGCATGGAGCTCGCGCACGAGCCTCTTTAAACAGACTTCGCACTCTTGCGGCACCGAGGCCTGGGTGGGGAGAGATCGCTCAGATGTAAATATTAATGGCATTCGAATAATAATCTCTGATGTAGTGCTGGGCGTTATGACCAAAAATCCATATCACGGTATCTTTCAAAATTATACCGCTTTCACGGTATGATGGGATTTATTAATTTTTCCAAAGCAGTACTGGGTGTTAACCACATTTTCACGATTATGACAAAAATCATAATTGTCGATTATTGCCTTGAAACTGTCATTTATAGTAATTGTAATTATTAATTACGATTATCACAATTTACATTGAATGATGTTTTTAACAGCTTTATGCCATTGTTTGAAGCGACTGCATGCCATATTGTTATATCTAAATAAATCGGCTGAAAACTCTTCCTGAAAAACTTTCATTGCTTTTCTGTAGCGTTAAGCCTCAGATGTACATTTTTTTATATTTTTTTATTTAAAGAAACCAAACTAAAAATATTCATGGTAATATAAAATAAAACCCTAAGATAAGCTGTAGAAAAGAAAAAAACACAGAATAATGTAAGTGGACTTTTTGTAATTGAAACCATTCTGATTAACCATTGATTATTTTATGAATTTAATAAAGAACTGTCTCGTATTCTGTCCAAACACACTGCGTCATCTACGTCAGGTGACCTATAAATGCGCAAAAACTGTTTCCATTGCAGTTTTGCGAAATATATTTCTTTATCGAATTGCCTGAAAAAGCACCTCATGCGAGCGTGTAAACTTTTTTTTTTGCGATTAATGGGAGTTTGTGTGAAATTTACGAGTTTCCATTGGCCGTATTTTCAATTCGCAATTTGAAGGCTAATGGAAACGCCAAGTTCCCAACGTTGTTAAAGCAACATACACCGGTATTGCGGTATATTAAAAATTAATATTACAGTTAGAGATGGGAATTGATAAGAATTTTAACGATTCCGATTCCATTATCGATATTGCTTATCGATCCGATTCCTTATCGATTCTCTTATCGATTCTCATTGGGTGAGGGAATAAGTACAAATTTGTTTGTTTGTATTAACTCGCTTTAATATCTGATCAGAAGACAGAGCACATATACACAAATTAAGTGTAGCAACCTCAGAACAAACCTAAAAGTAGGTGAGCTACTTCTCAAAGGAAAGTCCAGGGACCTATAGCATAGGGCAGTGTTTCTCAACCAGTATGCCATGGCACGCTAGTGTGTGCCTTGAAAGATTATCGAGAAGAGTGCCTTAGTGCCTTCACATTCATTGGTCCAAAAAAACACACACAAAAAAACTGCCATATGTGCCATAAAAACGAAAAACACAGACTGAAAACAGTCAAGGAAGAGCTTGTGCCTTTTGGAATATTAACAGTGCTCATTTGGATTCAACCTGAAACAAGTGTGTGCGCTAGTGAGTGAGCGAGAGTGTGCGCGCGCGTGTGTGTGAGCTTGTGTGTGTGTGAGTGAGCGTGAGATAGTGTGTGAGTGAGCATGTGTGTGTGAGCGAGCGCGAGATAGTGTGTGAGTGAGCATGTGTGCGTTTGTGTGTGCGCTAGTGAGTGAGCGAGAGTGTGTGCGTGAGCGCTAGTGAGTGAGTGTATATGTGCGCGCGCGTGTAAGTGAACATGTGTGCGTTTGTGTGAGTGAGTGAGCGCGAGTGTGTGAGTGAGTGAGCGCGAGTGAATGTGTGTGAGACGGCACGTGATGGCTGGTCGGAAAGTAACACGGCGTCCCGTTAAAGGCCTCATTACTTCTAATGTCGAACTTCTGCCTCTGCCATGTTTGCCGCGTTCTGAATCAAAACAACGCAGCGCGTGTGTGACGTCATGACACATTTGCAACAAGCGGAACTGATACGCAGAATCGATACGCAGGCATGCTAACGGTTCCAAGGAATTGATTCACTGGGCACCGGTTCTGAAGAAGAATCGGTTCCCATCCCTAATCACAGTGTTCCCACACCTTGGCTAACTTCAAATTCAAGGACCTTTAAAGGACTTTCTAGGTCCAATACCCTCAAATTCAGACTTAATGTGGGTTGTGGGAACACATTTGTTGAGTCGTGGGAACAAACGTTGGAATACCATCGTAGAGTAGTTTCGTGCGCACGTAAACGTCATGGCAACGTACAACACAAAGTACCTCACGCGGGAAACACTGTAAATGCGCGTAACTAACGAAAATCAAGCAAGCTAGTGCGCATAGGCCACGAAGTGTTGGAGAAATAACACATTAGCGCACCGGAGGGAATAATATGATTTTTTACCACATAGTAAATTCAAGAACTTTCAAGGACTTGTATCTATGTATATTTATTGTCAAAGACTTTCCAGGGCCTTTTTTTGATTCACACACTTTCAAGGATTTCAAGGACCCGTGGGAACCCCGATATCATAACACAAATAAACACTGGTATTCGGTATGAGCCGGTATACCGCCCAGCACTACTCTAACGGTGTCATTTACCTCCAATCACCTCCACAAACTCTGACCCTGCCATGGCAAGGAAGGGCACCTGAGCTTCTGTCGCCACTGCTTTAGCAAGCAGGGTTTTCCCACAGCCGGGCGGCCCCAGAAGCAGAGAGCCTTTCGGCACCTTGGCCCCGAGCTGAAGGTATCGGTCCGGATTCTTCAGAAGAAAACAATGATCGTTAGTTTTCTTCATACGCTCGAGTCTATGGCAGCCCATGGAACCGTTTGCGGGAAAGTTATGAAATTTGGCACACAGATTGAGGACAGTCTGAAATGTTACCATAGCAAATTTGGAGTCTCTAACTCAAACCCTCTGGCGCCACCTACTGTCCAATTTTGCACTGACGTTTATGCAAATAACTTTTGAACCGTAAGTGATAGAAACAAAATTATTTTACCTCTGATTCCTTTTTGATTTGATCCAGATTTTTTTTTTACCCTCTGGGGTCGGCAATCACGCCGGCGTGATCTGCTCGCTTTTTTTCCTATCAGTGCAAAACAGACTCAAAATACTCTGTTGATTTTGATCTTACATAATCATGTTACACATGATTCCTTTTTGATTTGATCCGAAAAACTTTTTTTTTAACTCTTCCCAGACCATTAGACCATCTTCAGACCGAAAGTTATAGAATTCATCAAACTGTGCTTGACAAACGAGCAAGGGGTAACAAATAATGGCTAGACATTTTTATTTCATTGATTAGATTGCACCATGTGACGTAATTTTCCCGTCATGAATTTTATTGAATTTTGAATTTTTTGAAAAAACTTTTTCCAGCTCCTCCTAGACCGTTGCTTCGACTTTCACGAAAATTTAATTACTGAAATTGAAATTATTATGTTCAGACCATGCAAAGTTGCAGAATTCAAGTTGATTCGTCAAACCGTGCTTGAAAAAAAACGAGTGGACGAATTCGAGAAAGAGCACGCCTCTAACTCAAACCATCTAGCGCCACCTACTGTCCAATTTTGCACTCTCGTTTATGCAAATAACTTTTGAACCAAAAGTGATAGAAACAAAATTATTTTACCTCTGATTTGATCTGAAAACCTTTTTTTATTTTTAACTCTTCCAAGACCATTGGAGCAATTTGCACAAATTGAATTAGATCATCTTCAGACCATGTCGACAAAGTTATAGAATTCGTCCAACAGTGCTAAATTTGACGGAGAGCACGCCAAATCGGATGTGAGGCTATATTTCCACAACTATTCTGACTAAACTTGAAGTGTGTTGTGACAATCATGACCGGAGGGTACCTGCACAGTACCACCTAATGGTCAGGAGAAAATGGCTATTTTTGGCTATAACTTCTAAATAGTTTGAGCAAAAATCACGAGACTGGCCGAGTTGAACAATATCTCATTTTGATTCATAAGAATGATTCAATGACTCACTCATTAAGACTGTGACTTACCGCCACCTACTGGCGGTTTTAGTTTCATATTTAAGTGATCATTTACTGATACTGATTTCATTTGATTAATAATATACGAACTAGTGTCTTATTATTCTAATTTATTTACTGATTAAATGTAAAAAATTTACATAAAAGACAATGCATGCATCTAATAACGTTAGATTTATTTCTTCTAATTTGTACCTTATAAAAGGTAAAAATGCCCCTGGAATACAATTTGTTAATCACCCCTTAATGAAAGTTAATTTCTTGCATTATGAATTGTGATGAGACATTTCAGATCGTAGATTCAAGTAAATCTGAGCATGAGTAACTAGAAGATATTTGGAAATAATGTTTTAGGCCCAACTTTCCGATGCCCTTACCTTTAGATAGTCCACAAACTCTTTGACTTCCATCTTGGCCTCATGCATACCCGCAACATCTTTGAAGCTTATCCCTTTCCCAGATTTCCCATCGACAATCGTGAATTTAGCCATCTTCAGCTGATTCTGGTGGAGCAGACAGACGATTTGACATCACAAAACACTTCATAGTAGAGACTAAAACTGATACAAATGAAGAAATCTTGACTTACGAATGCACTGAAGCCGCCATCTCTCCCACCCATTCCTGCCAGTCGGAAGATGTACCAGAGGATTGCCACCCCAATGGCAGCCATACCAAGGGCATAAAGGGCACTGTGGAGGAACATACACTGATTAGAGGTATTCTGTCATGATAACCGGCGATTTTAAAAGTGCCCCAATTATGCTACTTTGTTTTGGAGTCTCCTAAATAGGTTTACATGCATCTTAGGTAAAAAAAAACTTTAATTTTCTCATAATATACATTGCGCATCCCCTCTTTTCTCATAGTGTCTGAAACGGCTCAATTAAGGATTCAGTCTCTCTAAACCCCACCTTTCCAAAAGCCTACTATGCTCTGATTGGTCAGATGGCTCAGTCTGTTGTGATTGGTCAGATTACTCAGTCTGTTGTGATTGGTCTACTCTGCTCTGATTGGTCAGATGGCTCAGTCTGTTGTGATTGGTCTACTCTGCTCTGATTGGTCAGATGGCTCAGTCTGTTGTGATTGGTCTACTCTGCTCTGATTGGTCAGATGGCTCAGTCTGTTGTGATTGGTCAGATTACTCAGTCTGTTGTGATTGGTCTACTCTGCTCTGATTGGTCAGATGGCTCAGTCTGTTGTGATTGGTCTACTCTGCTCTGATTGGTCAGATGGCTCAGTCTGTTGTGATTGGTCTACTCTGCTCTGATTGGTCAGATGGCCCAGTCTGTTGTGATTGGTCTACTCTGATTGGTCAGATGGCTCAGTCTGTTGTGACTGATCTACTCTGCTCTGATTGGTCAGATGGCCCAGTCTGTTGTGATTGGTCTGCTCTGATTGGTCAGATGGCTCAGTCTGTTGTGATTGGTCTACTCTGATTGGTCAGATGGCTCAGTCTGTTGTGACTGATCTACTCTGCTCTGATTGGTCAGATGGCTCAGTCTGTTGTGACTGATCTACTCTGCTCTGATTGGTCAGATGGCTCAGTCTGTTGTGGTTGGTCTACTCTGCTCTGATTGGTCAGATGGATCTGCTTTGGCAGCAGAAAACAGTCTTCTCACCATGTGAACAACACAAAACAAACTCTTCCAGTCTCAGCTACAACTACAGTGTTTAAAGGGATAGTTCACTTTAAAATTAAAATTCTGTCATCATTTACTCACCCTCAAGTAGTTTCAAACCTGAATTAATTTATTTCTTCTGCTGAACACAAAGGAAGATATTTTGAAGAATGTCAGTAACCAAACAGTAGTCTGTACCCATTGGCTTCCATAGTAGGAAAAAAAAATACTATGGAAGTCAATGGGTACAGACTACTGTTTGGTTTCTGACATTCTTCTAAATATCTTCCTTTGTGTTCAGCAGAAGAAATAAATTAATACAGGTTTGAAACAACTTGAGGGTGAGTAAATGATGACAGAATTTTAATTTTAAAGTGAACTATCCCTTTAAGGGCGGGTCAAAGTAGACGCTGTTCGCGGACAGCCAATGAAAACCATAGGCAGGCATTATGCAAATGAGTTACAAACCTACATAGGTTTGCACAGGAAGTGAGGCTGAAATTACTGACGACTGGTTTCTGCAGTTCAGAATCGATTTGCCGTGCATTTTGATCTTTAAAACTTTGCAGACCGTTGACATTCACAAACAGCTCTATTGCACACTGCATGAAATGTAATATTTGAAAAAGCATAATTTTTTTTTCAGCTGGCGAGGTTTAAAGTCCAAATTACTCACTTCCCAAAGAAGCCTGTGCGCTTGTAGTTCACTGGAATTCTGTCTTTGGCATCTATCTTCAGTTCTTCTTCCGCTGCTCTGAGCTTCTCCTCAAACTTGTCAATATTGGCCACTTGCATTCGGTACATCAGGGCCAGTCTCTACAACAGACAACAGGACAATAATGAAACAGGAATTGATAGCAACATAATGATTACAATTATTTTAAAGGGGTGGTATAATGTCGTTTCCACAAGATGTAAAATAAATCTCTGATGTCCCCAGAGTGTGTGTGAAGTTTTAGCTCAAAATACCCCAAAGATATTTTTATAGCATGTTAAAGTCACTTTTTGAGGGTGAGCAAAAATGCACAGTTTTGTGTCTGTCCCTTTAAATGCAAATGAGCTGCTGCTCCCGGCACAGGGGGCGGAGCTTCAAGAGCTTGTGTCCTTTTACCTCTCACACACACACACACACTGAACATTTCTACAACTTTTAGCCTTTTATGTTCAAACCAGAGTCAGACAATGATGGAGAGACTCGAGAAGAAGTGACAACATGTAGAAGAACAGGACATTTCTGAATGGTTACTTGATGAATTTATGTAGTTTAAGTGTAGTTATCTTCTAGTCATAGATTAGCATATTCTGTCTTGATAATCTATAAATCGTGTTCCGGGGGCGGGGTTTATGTCAATTCTAGGGTTGCTGATGTCACTAACCCGGGAGGAATGTCGTGTAGTTCCTACCAGCCGTTTGTTGTAGTCCTTAAAAAGCAAATATCTCCCTTTGCTTATAACTTTGAGCGTTGTAACTTTGCAGATGTTGTTTATGATCAAACAGCAACATTACACACTAACTACAGTTAGAAAAGTGCAATCATAATCAACCCCCCCTTTTAAAATCATTAAATCTGATGTGAGATGACGTACAGGTCTCCCGAAGATGACTGCTCCAGGGTGAAGGAAGATCTCGACGATGTCACTCTCTGGCACCACCTGCACTCGCGACACCTCTCCTTTGGCCAGCATTTCATTTACAAAATCATTCCAGGATATGTTTCCCCCACTGGTATTGATGGAGTTGAGCAAGCTCATGATGACAGCGATGATAAAAAGTGTGCGCAGTCGCTCCCTATACATCTGATCCTCCTGCTCTCGTCTCTTTTTCTCTTCTAGGAAAAAAAAAGAAAGAAGCAAAGTCTAATTTGGCATGAAAGTATATCTGGCTGTCTGAATTATTTGAGTTGGTCAACAAATTGCATAATCGACTGCTGTCCCAGTTAACCTGATGTCATATAACAAGAAAGAAGCAAATTTCAAAGAAATAGGACAAATAAACACAATAGACACAAATTAAATAGTGCTTTGAGTTTTTCAGGTGCATCTAGCCTAGTACTTAAAGGGCACCTATTATGGAATTTTGAAATGTACCTTTCATGTAGTGTGTAACATAGATCTAAGTGAACAAAAACATCCTGCAAAGTTTGAAATATGAAAGTGCACCGTATATAAAGTTATTGTCTTTCAAAAGTGAGAGTCGACTCTGAGTCATTTTTATGAATCGTTAGAAGACCGAAGCTTTTTCTCTGACTAGATGACGTCAACTTGTCAAGTTATTTGAATACGATACGCCCACTTATTGCGCTCCAAGGCCAGCAGGGAAAACATCAGGGCGACGAGACGCTGTGTTCTGAAGTGCGACTCAAAAGCAAACTTTTTTCATCTGCCCAAGGAGGAGCATTTGAAGACTAAGTGGCTACAATTCACTATACCACAGAAGTATAGTCCGAGCCTTGTGCTTTGTTCGCGTCATTTTGAAGACGATTGCTTTACCAAATTAAATGCAATCAAACTTGGATTCGCGAGCTGGCTGATATTGAAGGAAGGTTCATTTCTAAGTGTATTTGCATCAGCTTCCTCCTCCGTATCACAACCTGTAAGTGTTATTAATAATTGTTGCTTTTATGTTTTATGTAGCATGCTTAATAATTATTTTGTTTGTTGTGTAAGCACCGTTTAGCTTCTAGGTCTTCAATGACAATTGTATTGAGATATGTGAAGTGTTTGTCGTTGTTTTCGGGGTTGTCTTAAAGCATAGAGTAAAACCTCGTAGTAACGTAACTGTTTTTTTGTTTTTTTAAACGTTATGTTTATGCATCGGGCTAACGCAAACAAAGACTGATTGTGCTTTTACAATATGAACTCTGGGCTATGCTCGCACAATCTCTGCACAGAGTATACCAATCACAACTGACTGGGTCCTCTGACCAATCAGCGCAGATTAGCGTCGCGCAAAGGAGGGGTTTGGAAAAACGAGTCGTTGAACGAATCATTTGGGAGTCGGTGAGCAAATCCGGTAAAAATAAATGCATATTATACGACAACAAAAGTGTTTTTTGTCATTGCATGCATGTAAAACTGTTGTTTTACAACATTAGGAATATTTTAAATGTCATAATAGGTGCCCTTTAAAGAGATACTTCAGGATTTAGCATTAAGCTTTGTATCAATAGAAAACCTGTAGTATTTTAAAATTACTGTGCTTCCCTCCCTCATATCCCCTGAGACGAGAGATTTATGTATTTTTTTGTCTGTAAAAAATCAGTTTGAAACAGATTGTTTGAATGAATGCTTCAGTGCCTCATGAACACAGGGACGTGCTGCCACCTACTGGCGGTTTTAGTTTCATATTTGAAGTCGGCGTTGCGATTGTCTTTTCTTCTCTATTGTGATGCGTAACGGCTTCTCAAACAAGAACAAATGTAGGACGGGACTTAATTTCATCATTGGGAATTGATGTTTGTCAATTGCTATAGACCCTTTTACTGTTTGTACACAATGATGACGTAGCAACGTATGCGCGCGCATATAGAGCATCACAGTCCCGCCCACAGCCCGAGAGGGCTTTGGTGCCGGAAGTAAATTTCCCATTCATTTCTCCCATTGACTTTTGGAAAAATCTGTATCTAAAGAGTTTTAGAGCATGTCTGAGGATAACCAGCTACGGCTGAACTCATAAGCATACAACATATCATTTCGAGTGAAAAAACGAAGAGAAAATCCAAAAAAAGGCAAAGGTACAAGACTGTGTACATATTTTCATTTCCGAGCGGAGGAACTACTCATCCCATAAACCACCGCGCCTCACTGAAGTCGACTGAAGCCAACCGCGAAAGAGCCTTTTGAGTGAATTTTATATAGTAAATGTGTAGTTAATAGCAGTTCTTTCAGTAGTAATCGTGTAAATAAAAATAATAGTGTTTTATATAGGTATTGTGTATTGAATTTTATATTTATCATCGTGTATTTTATATTGTGTGCGTGTGTGAAAGCGGTTAACGATAACGTTAGCAACATGGTGCAGTGCTTTGTACCTGACTGCAAATCACCGCTCAGTCTCAGTCGTCAACACATGTGTTCAGTCAGTGTGTAGTTTGTGTGTTTATTTCAAAGCCCTTTATGACACAGGACACTCTGCTGACAGGACAGGTTGAGGTCCATGCTCATTTTCATGAAGTTATAGTTCATTCTTAATTGTAATAACATTTAATGTATTTTCTTAATATCCACAACGAGTGTAAATTAAAAAGTGATGGTCAGCAAACCAGAAAGTGCACAGCGCCACCGGTCTGATGCATGGTCTGCTCTTGGACCATCATATTCAGTTTATTAACTTGCCATGAATTATTATACAAATGTTCAGTAAATGCATGAACAACACCACTTCCGTTGCCAAAATGCGCGCGCAACTATTTGATCACGTGGGCTTGTAAAAGGGTCTATTGCCGGATCTTATGCGAGTGACAGGTTGCCCCGCCCTCACACACGTAAACACGTCATTACAGGTGCTAGTCATACAATTTATGATTTCATGTAATATTCAAATTTTCTGGGATTTTGATTTTGTGGGTTTCATAAGCTGTAAGCCATAATCATCAAAATTATAACAAATAAAGGCTTGAAATATCTCACTTTGCATGTGATGTGTCTATATAATATATTAGTTTCACCTTTTAAGTTGAATTACTGAAATAAATGAACTTTTTGATGATATTCTAATTTTATGACCAGCACCTGTATGTCCTTCGGGGGTGATAAAACACTTTGTTTTGGGATCCTGATTACTTCTACAAGGTATATTATTTTGTGATGTAAACTATTGATTCAAAAGATTAACAAAATACCTTCATCCTCCTCTGGGGTCTTCCCTTTACCACCCTCTTTCTTTTCCTGTCTTCTGTTGGATGTGCTGAAATAATGAGCAGTTCCTGAAAGATGTGAAACACATTCCCATTATGCAAAGCAACATGAGTCAGAACAAGCTTTAAGCTTCATAAGAAGTCGAGAGCCGTGCATCACTACGTTGTCTGGTGAAAACATTCAAATAAACCTACTACTTACCTAAAAGTTTCCACAGTTTCATAGGATTTGTGACCAATTTGTGGCGACTATGGAATTCAAGTCCAATAAGCCTTGGGATTAAAGGCTTTTTCAAAATGTTCTGTGAAATGATGGCAAGTTGGTTAATCATCCAAGTAACATCAAGGGCATGCATAATCATAGACACATACACTGGCAAATATACAGGCCTGTCGATATTACCTGGTATTATTATAATAATCAACCTGCAAGTTCCCTTTTGGCCAAAATCTACCAGACTCGTCATGGTTATAGCACACATTTTTTCTTAAAAAATTGACTTAAATGGATAGTTCACTCACAAATTAAAATTCAGTTATATTTACTCTCCATCCCTCAGACATTCGTCTCATTCGTCTACACATTAATATATTTTTGAGAAAATCTGAGAGATATCTGTCCCTCCATTGACAGCTACGCAACTACCACTTTAACACTTCAAAAAGTTTGTTTTTCAAAGATTGTAAACGAAATGCATATGAATTGAGCGTTTTTTTATTATCATCATATATAAAGCAATCGAGTCTCTTCATAAAAATTTGGACTGAACCGCTCAATTCATATGGTTTAGTTTTACAAGGATCTTTTAAAACCGTCCAAGTGGTAGTTGCGTAGACTGTCAATGGAGGGACAGAACGCACTCAGATTTCATCAAAAAATATATTAATTTGTATTCTGAGGATGAAAGAAAGTCTTACGGGGTACGGAAAGACATCAGGGTGAATAAATAATGACAGAATTTTCATTTTTAGTTTAAAAAAATCCATTTAACGTCACTGAACTTTCATATTTACATAAATAGTTTACATAATGCTTGGTCGACGTTTTAAAAACCCACCTGAATGCGTCCTGATTTTAGACCTCTTGTGTTTACAGTCAGTAAAGACGAGTATGAAGTCACATCGTTCTCCAGGAGATTTCTGCTGGTTTGAAAACAACTGAGCCGATTCGACAACGACCAAATTCGTTTGTCGTAACATTTGCTTCCACGCAGCAAAAGTAGCGCTGCCATAGTAAAATCTGGTTTATCGTGTCACTTCTCGGATCAAATACATACTACACCAGAACGAATGCCAGTCTTTAATGTGACCTCTTAAGAGCTGAACTATCACACAACTGCCATATACATAATGATTCTGCTGGTCTTATCCAACACAGCCAAATATAGCTGCTGATAAATAACAACCGCGTCTTCTCCTCGGATATTTCGGATATATACAGAGCAAATAAAACGTTTAAATAAAACAAAAAAGCTGTCTTAAATGATACAATTACAAGGACATTATAAAGCCGTGAACTCTATTGGTGTTTACCGCACAGGCTCGGGAAACATGTCTGTTGAACTTTCACCTTCGGAATCAGCCAATCAGCGATGGAGACAGCTCGAGAACGGGCTGACGGGAAATGTCGTTCTACTCGCAGTTGAATAACCAGTAAAACTACAAACGGTTGTAGTTGGGACATGCGCAAAGCAAAAACGAAACACACACACACAAAAAAACCATCATTGTAATCTGAGGGTTAAAATGTTAAAAATGTAGTTCCTGTGCGAATAAAAATAAACAAATTATTTTTAAATATATATATATATAGGCCTTTTTTCCTGGTTGGCGGTCATGTCCCTTTTGTTGTTGTGGTAAGATTTCACATCTGGCAGTCTTGTTTGGGCCTATGTGATTTCAGATGTCTTAGTGTTGGGATATGAAGTGGGGATGCATACGATTTGAGTATAATTAAGGCAAGAACAATCTCAGAAAATGAATTATATGTTCTTTACAGCAGAGGGAGCCATTGCGTTATTCTGCTCTGCGAGAAATCGGCGTCACACGCTTGTGACGTCAAAGCGAAATTAAAACAAAAACACATCTGCAAGATACATTTACCAAACTACAGTCCATGAAAACAACACGTGCTGAATGGTCAGCTCGCAATCCGTCATCGGCAAGCAGTTTATAATACTACAAAACTACGATTTAGATAGCAATAAACAGTTGTGTCAGATTGTAAACTAAGACTGAATAAGGAAGAATAATTAGCTCTGTTCACTCGTATCTTAAAAACCTAACTTAGTCAACTTAACAACATATTCCCACACAGCGTCTCCATTTTCCCCTCTCCCAAATGGAGCTCGCAAAAACATGCCACTGTCTACGCCATTACGGCTCGAGATCGCCAAAGAAAACAACGTGGAAGCTTCCTTCGGAAGAGCCACAATGGCGCCAGTTTCACCGTTGCAATGGGGACCAAACAGTGACCGCCCATTCGCGTCAACCAATCACAGCTCGCGTCTCAGAAGCTCGCGTTCGCTCTTCGTCAGCGCGAGTCGAAACGGTTCGGAAGGAGTCGGACGTTGAGGATTAACTTGAAGCGGAATTTTATTTTTACACCTCAAAATCAAGCCAAATCAGCAAACCTACCGTAACTGAGACTTTTTTTTTTGCAAAGGAACGGATGGAGAGTTTATAACCATTTCTCTGAGCATTTCATCGGAGCCCTGAGAGGTTTTAATCATCGCATTTTTGAGGAGGTAATCAGTGATTAGCTTTAGCACGCTGGCGCGAGCGCGGACTGAGATGAGCGTCGCGCGCCTCGGATGTTCCCGCATCGGAGATTGCTGAAGTGGAAGGCCTCAAATGGGAAAAACAAGCATCGGGAAGGAATACCAAGTATAATTTTGTAGATGTAGCTCACGTTTTAAAGAAGGTAAGCATTTTTTAAATCGCTATGTTTTCGGTTAAAAGTAATTTCGTGTTGGAAAACCGTCTGTACGTCCACTCAGGCGTCGACTTTCACGGTTAGCCCGCTAACGGATTTAGCCCCGTTGCTAACGGGAGTTTGTTTCCCTCCCCCACCCTGAAGTCGAGGAAATGTTTGCGTATTGCTGAAAATCTATATTTATTTTGTCAGTCTGTGCAAATGTATTCGTTCCTGCGCTTTGTGCAGGTCTAAAATGAGGAAGGTTTGCAGTAACGTTAACTGAAGGCGAGCGTGTGAAGCTGGAGAAATGAAAATAATCCTCGTCATGTTGTCGTTTTCTCTCTGGGAATCGGATACGGTCAGACAGGCTCTGCAGAAATCAGCCACTGGGATGGGCAGCTTAATATATGTATGTTTCAAGGGCACATATACGAGTAAATATTGTTGCTGATATGGTTGCAGGGATTATGGAGATAAGATCTATAATAAGAATTTGCTTTGGGGTACCAGTGCACCATTCAGACTATAAATATTATATAATATTATGATTAGATGTGTTTTTTATGGTATTGACCATATTATGTTGGTGATATGTATTCAGTTTTGGTTTGGATTTCAGATGTGACTCCTGTCAAGTAAAAAAAACGCCTACTTTTGTAGTATAATAATAGCATTCACACAAGGACAGATCCAGTGAAACAATCATACTATTTTGCTAGCGATGCACGATATATCGGCCAACATATCGGTATATGTTCATTTTTAACGTTGTTATCGGCTCAACAAAAAAATGTGGCCGATGTATATAAAGCTGATAAATAATGGATTATTTCCTTCAGCTGAGACACTTTATATGCGCAATATTCGCCATGAATTGCTTGAAATAATACAGTACAGATACAATAATAATAATAATACAGTAAAGTTCAACATGTGCAGAGCAAGTCTGTCATATAGGCTACATCAAATTATATGAGAACTGCCTGGGATATGGATTTTAATGAGACTTTTGTTTTAGTAATCAGGCTCTCAAAATTTATATAAACATTTGGATTTAGATTTATCAGCCAATATATCGGTTATCGGCTTTCAAATATAAAGGATTATCGGTATTGGCTAAAATTTTCACATCAATGCGTCTATATTTTACCACTGAAAATGCTTCATTGCAAACAAACTTAAATGTTTCTTGCTTTTGCTTCAGGACATTAAGTAAGACCTGAACTTCACTATCTCATCTGTGTGATGTGAGGAAGCCACATTTGGTGAAAGCTGCATGTGGATGTGACTCGTGTACGTGCTTGTTTAGACATGATGTGGTGTGATTGTTGACTTCAGCGAGGAGTTGCACTGAAGCAGAGCCTTACAATACTTCTTTAAAGGCTGATCTGAAGGATGGAGAGAGAATCTGTGTAAGTTTGTGATGAAGTAAACAGAGCTGGTGTTGGTGCAGTGGAAGAACACTGCGGCGTTGGGGCGTTAGCACTCACACACTCTCTCTCTCTCTCTCTCTCTCTCTCTCTCTCTCTCTCTCTCTCTCTCTCTCTCTCTCTCTCCACATACTGCCACTTTACATCCCTCCCTTCCTCACGTTTGTTTAATTCTTCTGAGCGCAACTTTTATGCAGAGTCTTCTTACGCAACCGTGAAACTCTGTTGACTTATGGCGCTTGTAGACTGTTTACCAGAAGGTGGTTTAAAAGCACTAATCGGGATTTAGCTGAAGATCCGTGGGTGTTTGTCTGAGGTTGTCGGGCCTGTTTGTCTACCCTTGTGTTGTGAGAGTCCTGCTTATTGTTTGGCAGAGAGGGGAAATTGACTTTAGTCTGGGGTGTGGGGTCAGGAATGCGTTTTCTTTTGCATTTATGATGGCAGTCGTACTCAACCGTAATTATTTGCTCAATGCAGCCTTCAGAGACCGTTGACTCATGAAACATGGTCATCTCCGACAGGGGTCCTGATTAAATGTTATTTAATGTATGATGGTGGTGTTATAAAGGTCAGCATATATGGTGAATTTTCAGAGTTTGAAACACATCCATGCTTTGCACGGTGAGAATTGGCATATTTAGGTCTGCAGAGAAGAGCATTTTTTCGCCCTAGCATTCCTCATTGGCGGGCTTTTTTCAGCTTTGCTGTTTGCAAATGTGAACAGTTCTTTAAAGGTATGGTACGCAATTTTTGAGAGGCTAGAAATAGCAAGTTAGCTTTGAAAGCATGAGATCCCACCCTCCCTTCAGAGCGTCTCCAAAGCCACTTCTCCTCCAAAACACATCAACGCACACAGAAGAGTCTGCAAAGTGACACTAGAGATGGCATTAAATTAGCCTGGTTCTACCAGACTCTCGTACATTTCATTTGTACAGAGAGTCTGGCCTCTCTCCATTGACAAGCGTTAACTTCCTTGTAGGCGGGTACTCTGTTGAAGTTTAAAACTATTGCATCTGCCCAGAGCCATTTAGGATCTGCCATAACCAATCGCTAACGTTTGGTTGTGACGTATGTTATGTCGGCCGTAAACGCGTATCCGAATGATCAGAGGATTGTGTTTAGAATAAGATGTCTGTCAACGAGAGCTGCAGATTTTGTTCTTCGAATTTAAGAATTCACGGAACAATTACAAACTCTAAATCTATGTTTGACACTGAGGACAGTGATAATGTATTCAGTCAACTGTCGAAGCTGGGTCTAATCATTAACAATACGCCGCTGCGCTCGGTTCGGATCTGCCGCAAATGCTGTGTAGTGATCAGTGATCGCTCGCGTCTTTCTCCGCTGCCGTTACTGAACTACAACTCAAACTAACGCACGACATCAACGTCATCGTTCTCAGCCACTCCCTCTGTTCGCTGATTGGACCGGTGAAATTTTGATTTCAGAAAACTAGGGGTGTAACGATACCTTCATTTCACGATTCGATATATATCACGATACTGAACTCACGATACGATATTATTGCGATACTCCCAAGACATATGATAAAAGGTTAACAAAAAATGTACTGTTGATTAAAATGCTAACTTTGATATTACATTGTGGGTTTAAATGAACAGGTTTGGACTTGGTGCTTGTAATTCAAAGACAATGGTGACACCAGAATAAAAATATTCATGATTCTGAAGCTGACCATTGCATTATTATACATTATAATCAACATTATATAGTAGTTTAATGTAGTACTGACACTAAAACTCTGAAAACATGATTTTTTTCTTATACAGTGATTTCTATTTTGGGTGAACTATCCACGATACATATTGTCACTATCCACGATACGTATTGTTGCATTTTTGTATTGCGATATATTGTGGCACGATATATTGTTACACCCCTACAGAAAACCAAAGACTTACCTCATGTCTCAAACCACATAACATTTCAATAATAATGATTGTAAACAACTTAAAGATCTCTAACTTGTACCACCTGACTGCTGCGGATTCATTTTGCCGTTGATAGTGTTGACATTGGTGGTGGTTGAGGAGATTCCCTCCTTCTATGTAAAGCGCTTTGAGGTCTCAGATAAAGCGCTATATAAATGTAACAAATTATTATTATTATTATTATAAAAACGTATTGCAAAGATTGGATAAACATTTTTTGTAGGGCTGGGTAAAAAAGGTCTTTCTTGATTTTAATTGATTCTCATTTTTATGAAAAGATATCGATTCTTAAATCCCAAGAATCAGTTAGCAGACTAAATATTAATTTGCGAGTAATATTTTTGCTGAGATCGCCATTGTCGTCAATATAAATGTACATGTTATGGTTAAAAATTGCGTGCCTTTTTTACCCGCATGTTCTGTGATGTGTAGCCCAACACATCTTTTGTTGTCGTGATAAAATGAGACGACGCGCAGTGGAAAAAACCTCACTGAGTTCGAGCCAGCGACAAAATACGCAAAATATCTGGCTTGTTCAAAGCCCTCATCTTCTCTATCGATCTACAACGCTGATGGCTGAGCCAGAAAGAGTGAAAACGAATGAATAAACATGCAAATACTGTAAAAGTGCAGGAAGGCGTCTATTTCAGATCAACTACAGATAAACATGTCAGCCAGACGCAAACTAATCAACAACTCACGTTTTTTATTGATACTGATATGTATTCTTATTCTCAATATCTTTTAATCTTTGCTGTTTTCTGTTACTGCCTGAACTTCTCATTATTTGTAGTAAAGAATCCATAATTGCAGTAAGATTTGTACTTAACTGTCACCTTTAATGTTAGTAAACAATTAACAAACTTTCAGCTTTCAAATTCTGTCAATTTTATCACGAAATGAAAAAGCAATAACTGTGAATCGAAATCGACTCATGAAATTTATCAATATCCAGCCCTAAGGTTTTGGTCCTGAGACTTCCACAGAAAATGTGTACATGTTTTAATATTTAGACCACTTCTATTATTGATTGCTATCAGGATGTGAAGAGAGTTTCAACCAGCAGGGCTCGCAAAATCGCCCGCCCGACGTCCCGGGGCTATTGTGTTTTCCAGTCGGGCTACCAAAATGCATAACCGGCCTGCCCGACGGGCGATCTGAAATAGTGTTCGCTTCAGTCTTGTTATAATCAGATTCAGCGCGTTCTTCGTCTTCAATCCGCAGTGGCGCCGAACAGAGCGCACGTCAGAAACAGAGGACAGGGTGTGTGTGTGTGTGTGTATGTATCTGAGCCTCATTGGTCTGTCACTGCTCGTCAATGTCAGAATATTAGAGATTACCAATCAAATCAAAGTAGATTTGTATTCAAAGAAGCGGCTGAGCGCGAATTTGAGCAGAGCGACTCGACGCTTCAGTTTATGGTCAAGTGCGATAATGTAAGTAGCTAAACTAAATATTTCACATTTGACTTTTTTTTTTAGGTCAAGAATGTTAAACAAATGACAAATTATCAGGCAAACGAATTTACTTGTCTAATTTCGCCATTTTGAACTGAAAATAGGCCTTTGTAACGTGACTCGTGGAATGTAATTCGTTTACTGTCATGAGGGGACGAGAAACAAAGACGTTTTCATCTTGTTAGGCACAATATTAATAACGAATGTGTACATGTTGAGAATTAATATAGTACAATTTGTAGCCTTCAGTAAATTAAAAAAGTTCAGCTTTAGGAGGGGAAGAGACAGGGCAAGATGAGGAGACAGAGAAAAAGAAAGAGTGATGGATGGTGAGAGCAGGTATTGACAAATCTACTGCCCGCTGACATGGTTTTCAAGCTATTTCTTATCCTTTTTTTGGCCTTCAAACGTCTTGAAATGCACATATCAGAGAAATAAAAAATTTGAACCCCCTAACCTTACATTTAGGACCTATTTGATTATAAAGCCCTGTCTACGGCCCTGTTTTAAGATCAATAATGAATGTGTACATATTGTGAATAAATTTAATAAACTCAGTTAGGCTACCTAGCTTTCCTAGTAGCTTTCAGTAAATGAACGTGTCTGAGAAAATGATTCATAAATCAACCTATCAGCTGACCCCAAGTTTACTTTCGTCATTGACAGACAAAAATGAAAAGCCTATCAGTCAAAGCTCAGCTTTAGGACGGGAAGAGCCAGAGCAAGAGAAAAACGAAGAGAAAAAGAGTGATGCTGATGAGGAGAGAACAATAATCAGCTGTGTGACATGGTTTTAAAGCTATTGTTGTCCAATTTTTTTGCACATATGTAGATCAGAGAAATCAAAATGTTCTCGGGCCCCCGAGAAGATTATTGCAGATTGGCCCCCGAACACCCCTAACTAGTCTACCTCACATTTGGGACCTCAGTGATGATAAAACCCTGCCATCTGCATGTATGAAACTAGTTAATTGTGAGCGTTAGACCCTAACCCAAAGTGTTACCTTTTTAAAAAAATTTTTATCATACCCTCATTGGGGGCTGAGCCACAGACAGATTCATGTTCCAAACTCGTCACACACATTTCACTTCAGAGATCCAGATGTATATTTGTATTGATGATTCTAATTTGATTATTTTATATCCAATTGTTGATATTTGTGTTTTGAAAAAGTTTTTGATTCATGTTTTGACTCCTAACCAATTTTCTACATTAAAAATTGTCTTTTTATGTGGGCTAGTAAAATTTATTTCGGGCTACCAAAATCTGAAGAGTGCCTGCCCGAAGGGCTACCAGCGATTTAGAAATTTTGCGAGCCCTGACCAGTATAACAAGAAGTGTTAATAAAACAAATTTCTATCTCTACCTTTAAGGAGAGCAAGTTAAGAATGATCTATTAATTTGTAAATGTATGTGAATGGGCATTTGTTTTGTAGATGCCTAATAGTTTGGAGGCAGAGTGTTTTGTTTATTACTAGTTAGTGACTACACGACGTTCTGAGCTTTTCACGGTTCCCACGCTACTGGGAAAGCTTGAAATAAGAGGAAATGCAAAAAGTGTTTTTCCAGGCCTGGGATTTTTTTATTTTTTTTCAAATATGTCTGCAAAATATCTCTCAGGACGCTCAGAATCACGATACAAAGATACTGTTACGCATCACAATATAGGTTATTATTGACTTAATTTAGTGTAACAGTTGTTTATTGAATATTGTGTACAGTGCAGTTTTAATTTGTACAATATTTTGAGTAGTTTACTTGTAAATCGTCTAAGCCCAGAAATCGGGATGCATCGATCATGATGTTTTATGGGCGATTCTGTGTTGACAAATTTGCTGACCCCCCCCCCCCCCCCCTCCTTTGTTAAAACAAATTTATTTGTTGTTTATTTTCTCTAAAACTGGACAAACTGGCCTTAAACATTGGAGGCTTTTGTAATATTTCCACATAAATGGCATGCAATGCAGTCCATAATAGAGATCAGCCAAAATAAATCTGATTCATAGCAGGTTTACTGGTGCATCTCTACTCAGAAATGTTCACATTGCTGGTACAAATTAATGTATCTCTACAATTATGATAATAAACTGATAATAGACAAGAAGCTAAAACATAGAGATAGGCTGGTATTCAATATCTCCAGCTCATGGTTTCCAGTTAAAACAAGAAAGAAATCCTGTACTATCCCAAACCTAGACATTTAATGCAGAACAGAGAATATTTGATGTTTGTAGACAATTGTAGATGTTTAGATTTATATTATAGTTCATCTCAATGGTTTGCTGGTGGATTTAGGAGCAGTTTTTCTTCTCAGTTGTGTGTGTGTGTGTTTGTGTTTGCATAGTTACCAAGTTGGGAAAGTTGAGTATCATTCTGGGCAGAATATTACTGTATTTTGTTAGTGTAAAACTGATTGGGAAATTGCTATCTGGTAAAACCCTTGGTATCTGACATCCTCAATTGTTTACTTTTGGGTTAAGTTGAGCCAAGATGTAGCCAATCCTATTATTAGTATATTTGTTTAGGCTATATTCTGTTCATTCAGAAATCTTGCAAAATGTTTTTTTGTTTTTGTTTAATAGTTTAGTTTAATTTGTGAGACACGTTCGCCTTAGTGCGTAACTTACATTTCACAGGTATATTTTTCTTCTGTAAATGTGAAGAAAATCATGCAAATATTTCCATTTTATGTACAATTTCAAGTGTATTTTTAGGATCGCAGTAACTGTAAAGTTTTTCAGTTTATATTTCTATGGCATCTCTGTCGAAGAGTAATTAGCTGGTGAAGTGGGTTCACTTATTGTAGAGTTAAAGAAAGTTTTCATGAGCATGGGAATGTTTGAAGCATAGCCTATGTCATAACAAATGTCAGTAGACCAGGAAGATTTTGAAATCTTTATATTCAGGTCGTTAATTTATTAATCCGTAAGATCTTAACTTCATGCTGTGGAAATACAAACCGGACCACTGAACACAACGAGCGCGGCTCTGAAAAGGGGCGTGGCTACATGAGGTCTACAGCATATCCTACATGATTACATTAACTAGGTAATGTACTTGATCACATTTGTTTTCATAGCTTTCAATATGAACATTGTTTGTAGGACAACACCAGACGAAAAAAAAGTTACAGAGACTATGTATTGGCATTCTGCCAAAAAATACAGAGATATGATTGTTTTAGCCTTAATTTAAATTAAGTGTTAATTCAGCACTCAATACTCGAATCATCATGGGATATGTGATGATATATCGTCCCATTGATGTATTGAACACAGCCTTAGTGTTATTGAAAAAAATTAGTAACCTAAGATGTATCATTATTAGGGCTGTAATCTCCCAGTCGATTTATTAGTCGATACGTTCTGGCTTGACCAAAATTCTGATTGGTCGATTTTTTGCCGTGTTAATTTCATCAGGTGGAAACCATTAATTGCTAATGGGGGTGTTTCACAGGTAACAGTCTGTCTTCAGAACACCCCCGTTGTTTTCACTTCTTTTGGATTAGCCCAACCCAATCTGCACACAAAAACAAATGGTTTCACCAACCACTCAAAACCAAAATAAACAGTGTTTCCAACCAATCACCGACAGGGGCTGTGTGTTGTGAGGTTTTGTGCTCGTGCACGGCCCCTGTCGGTGATTGGTTGGAACTGTTTATTTTGGCTTTGAGTGGTTGGTGAAACCATTTGTTTTTGTGTGCAGATCTCAGAGCCTAGGCTGCCTACAGAGACGTGTTTTTTTGACAGCTTGCTTATGGGGCGGGCAGCTAGCGGATCGTTAGGAAAGATTAGATGAATGTGATCGTTTATTTTTAGGCCTGAAGTCGCTGATACAACCTTTAATAGTCTATTCGTGTCTCAGCCGCGAAGCTGCGCTCCTATGTCCAGCCTCGCGAGGATATGATAGTGTGTGTATGTCAGTTATTATAATACATATGACAAAAACAATTGCCTAAATTATGTTGCATATTCCTCAACAGTTCTTGTGCTGATATCACTAGTTGACATAGTGCTATTTTCAGAAATCATAGGCTATGATATTGCGCAGGTGCGTGTGTGTCATTTAGCAGATGCTTTTATCCAAAGCGACTTACAAAAGAACAAAAGCAATTCATCAAGGAGCCGATAATATTCGTAATATACAAAGCCAGGTTTATTTGACAAATAAATTAGGACGCAAGCTAGACGAGGAGAAATGCAGAGAAGAGGAAATAGGGCTGCATCCACTAATCGATAATAATCGACAATGAAAAATAAACTTTAACGGTGTGCATGGAAAACCTCATCCAGTCACATAATTTAATAGATTATTTCTATGAAAAAAAGAGTGGAGGTCACGGAGTAAGCTTCTATGGGAAAAGTGCACAATCCAAGTGGCCCAGAGAAAATTAACATAACACAATAACGTATCTACCGTACCTAATATTTATCCGAAGGAATCGATATTGAATCAAGATCAGAATCAAATCACAAGAATTTAAATTGTGAAATTTTTGTCAAGCAATAATAAAAACAGTAGCGTACTGTCAGTGTACCATGTAAACATTGTGTTGTCACTAAACTTAATACAATTCTGTTAGTCACCAACTGACAATCACAATACACTTATAATTGTGATGCAAGTTTATTTAATTTTTTTTACATCCCCACCAATCCCAATCCACCCATTTTATGTTACGTTATGTTACGTTAAATTTTCACTGTTTACAAAGGTTGGTACAGAATGAATGTTGATTTAAAGGCCCGCTGAAGTGCCTTTGTAAGATGCGTTGATGTAATTTCCACTGAAACAGGAAGCTAAGGTGGGACATATTGAATGGCCCCGCCCCCTTTTCAATTAGCCAATAGCGTTTAGTTTACCTCACAGACTGCAAGTCGTTCTTGACAGTGCCATGGAAACGAATCCGAGTGCTGATGATACGTTGGATTCAATAGTAGAGGATTCATTCATTTCATTCTTAACCAACGTACAGTTGGAAAACAGAATAAAACTCGAGCGTTTGAGCAACCGAACACACACTCCGACCCATATTGCTCCGTGTCTGTCAACGTTCGCTTTGGCCAGGTGGTATTTATAGTATAAGGGGCGGAGCTTTAGATTCTAGAGAGCATTTGATTGGACAGAAGATGTGATGAGAAGCTGAAGTCCGCGGTGATGTCAAAAAAATAAAGGCCTTCTGAAGCGATGCGTTTGTGTAAGAAAAATATTAATATTTAACATGTTCTAAAGTAATATGATATCTTCCAGCCAAACGCAGTCTACTTACGCCTAAAGTGCATCTTACGCAACTTGTGACGTCGGAAGTAGCGTAGTGTGTCATCATGGCGTAACGTAAATCTCAGCAGTGCGTTGCATAAGTTTTGCTTAGACTTAAGTCGAATCCGTATGTCATATACACCTAGGATGACTTGGGGGTGTGTAAAGCAAGGGCTAATTTTAATTTTTGGGTGAACTATCCCTTTAAGGCTAACATATTCATTCTAAAAGCTAAAAAAACGTAAATTTTGATGTCAGGGGGCCTTTAAACTTATTTCCCCACAGTTGGAAATGCTGGTGCTCGCCAGTGTAGTGGTTTGAGCCACTGCTCACATGACATTATTGTGTGCTGGTTTCCTTTGGCCTTCCCCTTCCTCATTGCAGAGTGTTAGTGTCTGTAAACAGGAACGCTCACTCTCCTCTCTCACGTTTCACTTCTCTCTTGCGGTGTGAATGTTTTATAGACCCCTCTATACTCCTCGGGCAGCCAGATGCCATATAAACCTCTTTGAATCTCTCTCTCTCTCTCTCTCTCTCTCTCTCTCTCTGAATCATCTTACGTGTACGCACATTAAAAAAGTATAACAATTAGAATGTTGAGAATTTTCGAATGTTGAGAATTTTCGAATGTTGAGAATTTTCGAATTTTGTGAGAATTTTTGAATTTTAGAAAGTGAGTGAGTGAAGTGTTACATTTTTGTATAAAATGTCCTAATGCCCTTATAGTTGGGGCAGCTGGGGAGTATCGCTCTCTCGCTCTCTCTCTCGCTCTCTCTCTCTCTCTCTCTCTCTCTCTCTCTCTCTCTCTCTCTCTCTCTCTCTCTCTCTCTCTCTCTCGCTCTCGCTCTCGCTCTCTCTCGCTCTCTCTCGCTCTCTCTCGCTCTCTCTCGCTCTCTCTCTCTCGCTCTCTCTCGCTCTCTCTCGCTCTCTCTCTCGCTCTCTCTCTCTCTCTCTCTCTCTCTCTCTCTCTCTCTCTCTCTCTCTCTCTCGCTCTCTCACGCAGTGTGCTGCATGGCATCCACCCACTAACACCTGGGACGGGGCACTTGATTTTGGGGTTTGAATGTTTGCCTCAGCCTGACGCCTCTTCTCTTGGGCACAGGTTGTGCTTCCACTGCAGTGCGTTTGATAACATTTCTCCCCAACTCTCATACATCAAAGAAGACACTTCTTTCTCCCCTGCTCTCTTCTTTGCCGCATTTCTTCTCTCTGTATATTATCGCTCTGTGGTTTCTTTTGATCTTTCAGTATCGGCTCTTATTGAACCGAGGCTTATCTCTTAAACCTGTGTATAGGCACGATAGTATGCACTTAGTCTACAGTAATATCTCATCATGGCTTCGTTATACAACAAAATATTTTTCCTGTAAATGTTAAAAGTAGTAAAAGTTATTTTTATTTTAGTTTACAAATTATGTCATAAGGGGTTTTGTTGAGCAAATCTACACTAAAAAAACAAATTAAAGAAAGAAATTTCTTTAAGAAAACCTTATTTACACTTATGTTTAATTCAGATGAAACAGGTAAAACATGTTTTGTATCTTAGGGGTGAATCAGTTACCGAGTTTGATCATGAACCATGATAAAATTCCCGGCGGTTTGTATTACCATTTCATATTTTAATTATGAAAGCGTATTTGATTACAGCGATTTGAAAAACACATGGTAAATACATAGGCTACTTTCCAGCTTTAAGCAACGGTAGCAACCGTCTCAGGCGAGCACAACATGCAGCGTAAGTTTCAGTTTGAGTGTGTGAACATGGGAGGAAGTTGTGAGAGGTTTTACAAGAGTGCAAGGAGGAATATATGAATGTATGATGGAAATATATGAATGCATCTCTGAAAGGGAGTAAGGGCCCTTTCACACCTACCTTGTTTGGTCCGGATTTTCTAACTTTTCAGTTTGATCCGAAACAAAATTACAGGTGTGAAACCTCCCCAAACCAAACAGACGAAATATGGTCCGATGAAAAGAGGTAATCTCGGTCCGGATCAAACTGAACAAAGATTTGGTTCGTTTCTAGTGTGAAAGCGTGTTCTGTGTGGTTCGGACTTTCAGAGCATTTACAGGAAGTTTTGGTGTTTTCCCTTTCCTGCCGGCGACGATAAAATGTTCGCACGACGAGGACGTTCATTTGGCGAATTTGAGCTAGCCTCGCGTATAGTTGGTGCTGCAGTTAGTAATGGCGTAATAATAACAATATAGTCGCAACGACATGCATCTGTTCATTTATTGTTGTCAAAGTTACCCGCCGTATTGACAACACGCTGACGTCAGAAGCACGTCCGTTTACAAACCAATCAATGTCAAGATGATCAGCCCACATAGATGATGACGACAGGACGCAAGTCATGTGAAGTTCTTTGGTGCGCTCGCATAATTGCAATGTGAAAACAAACCAAAACTAATCGAATGCATAAAATGTATTAGGGGTGCACGATATTGACAAAATGTGATATTGCGATATCGATAATGAATCATAATAGATAATTGTATAAAATGTATCAACATGAACTTTGGTGCGGATGTTGGTGTGGACTTTCAGTTGTGAAAATGCCCTACCGTTTTCTTTTGTGTGAACGTCTAATAAAGTAGTGTTTATAAGCGCAGTGCTGGTTTGTGAGCGGCTCTGTTTCTGCTTTTCCATAAGCGCCATCTACTGGCAGAGATTGTTAACACAGTCTTATAACAAGTATCCAATTCCTGACCAAGTATTTGATTTTCGATTCCCAACCCTATAGCCCACGAGCGGTGCTTCCAAGATCACATTTGCTCAGGTTTACACAGGGCCGTTCTCTAAGCTGAAGAGCACTTCCTACGGGCTGCCGCTCGGCTCCTCTTGTGATGTTTGGGGGTGGGAAAGCGTGGCTCGGCTGAATCTCAATGACTGGGCCCTTTAGCACCACTGTCCTTTTGATGGGGCAGCTGCAGCCATTCAATCGGCCTATTTACATTGAAATGCAGGGACAGGAAGGGGGGGAGGGGGGTCTGAGGCCTGTGCGTGACTGAAAAGCATACCTAACCAAAGACCAAAGAGAGGAGGTCCACTGCGGGGCTCTGACACCTCTTTGTTTTCGGCTGCCCTGGTGCTAGTGCATCGCACAAAGGCTTTAAGCACCCCTACTTTGACCACTGCGCTCATTTCCACTACTCAGCTTTTTACATTTCTTTCACACCGAGTGTCTGTCGGTCGGCAGCTTTGAAATGGTCATTGAAAGAGACATTGAAAGTAAAAATTTCTATTAAAGAAATTTGGGCTGCGCAATTATGACAAAAATCATAATTCTCGATTAATCCCTTGGAATTATAATTGAGATTATTACAATTTACCTTGGTGTTTTGAATAGCTTTATACCATTATTTGAAGCAACTGCATGCCATATTTTATTTTACATTTCTGTATGTCTGTCTGTTGTCGGCACCTTAGAAATGGTCATTGAAAGTACACAATTCTATTAAAGTAGTAGTTTACCAAAAACAAATAAAAAATGTATTTACACATAATCGTGTCCATCGAAACCTGTATCCCTTTTTTTAAAACAACTATAATATAATGTAGCCTATGCATCCATGAATGTCAAGCTCAAAAAAGACAAAATAGCATGAAAAGTGGAAAAATAGTCTAAACAATGCTATATTGCATGTCTTTTAAAGCTATATACTCACATTGAGTGTTTGTACGAATTTCTATTAAAGTAGTTGTTAGGGCTGCACAATTATGACAAAAAAAAATCATAATCGTCGATTAGCCTACTCCCTTAAAATTGTAATTGTGATTATTAATTACGATTATTACAATTTACATTGGTGTTTTGAATAGCTTTATACTATTGTTTTGAAGCAACTGCATGCCATAATTTTATACGAATATAAACAAGCTGAAAACACTCTTATTCTTTTTCTATAGCATCTTTGTTGTAATTGTGCCTTTGGACGATTATGTAATTGTGTCATCCGTAATTGTAATCGTGATTAGAAAAACGATTAATTGTGCAGCCTTAGTAGTTGTTAACCACAAAATGACACATGCGACGCGTCCATCCAAAACTTTATGCCTTTTTTTTAAAAACTAACTCAAAATAATTTTGAAGAATATTTATGCATCCATGAATGTCAAGCTCAAAAAAGACAAAATGACACAAACAACACAGAAATACTCTGAACAATGCTATATTACGGGTCTTTTAAAGCTAAACGATGTTGTGCGAGGAACAGATTAAAATAGTAATTTTTCACTATGAATCTTTTTCTCTGACAAAGCTATGAAAATGAAAAGTGATGCATCACCGGGTTTAACACCATTGATGGCAAAGCTCAATTGCTGCTTTTGTGTCGTAATGTGATAGAAAATGCAGGTAGGAGAATGAGATTTGAGTTATCAGTCTATATCGATCTAAATTTTGTTCTTTTCCTCACAGAAAGCTTTGGCTTCACGAGACATGGAATATAGTGCATGTGTAATAAGGTCTTTTTATGTTTCCTTTATGGTGTATTTCAGTCCTTTTTGGATCTTTGCATCCGTAGTTAGTCACTATGAACTGCATGAAGATTCTTATATTCTCATTTTTAAAAATTCACGTTCATTCAATTATGAATTCCAAAAATGTAAAGGGTTAGTTCACCCAAAAATGTAAAATGTCTTGTCAGTAATTACTCTCCCTCATGTTGTACCCCGTAAGACTTTCCTTCATCTTCAGAACACAAATTAAGACATTTGTGATTAAATCTGAGAGCTGTCTCACTCCTCCATAGGCTTCTATTGTAATCGAAACTTACCGGCCCAAAAAGTTTTTAAAGACATCATTAAAATAGTCCAAGTGGCTCAACTTCAAGTTTATCAAGCGACGAGAATACTTTTTGTGCGCAAAACCCCCCAAAATAACGAGTTTATTCAACTCTTCATTTTCTTCTGTGTGTTATTTGGAGTGAAAAATATGTTTAATAATGTGTATTAATCAACCCCAAATGAGTATAATGAGGATAATTGTTTCAATGCTATGTAGCATGTCTTAAAAAACAAACAAAAAAAACGTTCTGCCTGTTTTTTGTTTTAAGTTCTAATCTGAACTGGGCGAGTGATTTTCCACTGCTCTGTGAAGGGACCGGTTTGGTAAGGTTGTCATCCCAAACCCTGAGGGCTTTTCTCTTTCTCCTTTGATGCTGAAGTCAATCGCAGATTGTTTTAAACCCAAATACTTGTGACTTCCTGGTGCAACAGCACACAAAACCAGTTTGTGGTTGCATGGGAGTGTTTTTCAATGGCAACATGCTGCTGTGCCCATCTGGCATCTTAACAGCCTTTGGGTGAGCTTCAGATTTAAACGCTCCGGTTCGGCCTGATGCTGATATTTACACTGCATTTTACATTTAAAGGAATAGTTCACCCTGAAAATTAACTGTGAATAAAATGTGATAGTGTTTTACTTTTGCCATGAAATACAAAAGCAGCTTTATAGCAGAATGTCAAGGATGTTCTTTTCGTATTGCAAAATTGTCAAGATCCAAAAAGTGCCATCTTAAGGGCCCTTTCACACCTGTTTGTTTGGTCCGGATTTTCTGACTTTTCAGTTCGATCCGAATCAAAATCACAGGTGTGAAACCTCCCCAAACCAAACAGACGAAATATGGTTTGATGAAAAGAGGCCCGGATCAAACTGAGCAAAGGTTTGGTTCGTTTCCAGTGTGAACGCATTTTCTGTATGGTTCGGACTTTCAGCATTTATGTGTCTGTTCATTCATTCTTGTCAAAGTTACCCGCCGAATTGACAACTTTTTACAAACCAATCAATGTCAAGATGCAGCCCACATAGATGATGACGACAGGACGCAAGTCATGTGAAGTTCTATGGTGTGCTCGCTCGCATAATTGCAGTGTGAAACCAAACCCAAATGTATCAAACCATGAACTTTGGTGCGGACTGTGGACTTTCAGGTCTGAATACGCCCTAAGACACAATCACACCAGGTTTGTTGTCATTGCCAATTCAAACAAGAGTGAACAATGTCGTTCATTGTCAGTGTTGAATTTCCCCAGAATTGTGAATGAGGTTTGAGGGCTGTCATAGAGGGGAACGCTTTTAGCGTTCAAGTTTTTTGGATTTTGCTTCAAAAGATTTTAATGAATGGGAAAAATAGTAATATTAAGCTTTTTTTTTTTAACTGGTTAACCCTCTGAATGCATAATATACCCCTTCAGTGTTTCACACAGTATTTTGGGGTCCATGCCCCCCTGGGTGAAAATTGTGCACATTTTTAAAGTTAAATATGTCAATCTGGTGCAAAGTTCAAAATTAAAAGCTCTGACCCATTTTCAGTGTGCAAATTGAACAAGGAAAAAAAAAAAGTTGAATTGACTTTACATTCAAATTGGTGTTTGAGAAAGCCAGGTAATTAGAATATATTAGTAATAATTGTATATTATTCCTGTGACAGTAATAGCCATATATTTTTTAAATTTAAGCACTGTAACATTTCACAAGTATATCTTACTTTACATTACAGTAGGGAAATTACAACACTAATTTCTACACTTGCAAGAGATCCTCTTCAGCTTTCACTTTGACGGAAATGGCAGTTGAGCGTTTATTTTGGCGGAAAACTACCGTTTCTGTCAAAACCGCTTTCCAAACGAGTCTCATTACAAATCTAGTGAAATGCTGAAATTATCTTCCCACAATAATGTTGGAAATAATGCAAATGTGAAGATAATACGTAACTGGTGCATGCTATGTTGCCAAATGCACGCTAAACTCACAGCACATACAGAGATAGAGGTCACTGCATTCATTCACGGTGAACTGAGCCGTTCTGAGATGCGGAAAACGCCACCAGATCACGTGTGACCAAAGTCTGCACTTCACTTTGAAACATTGCGGTCTAAATACTTAATTAAATCACTGTCTTTTGCAATTTGATAAGGGCACAAAGCCATACCGCGCTTTTGCTTTTAGTTCGCTTGACGTGTTTTGCCAAAGCAATGGCGCAAAACACGACATTAAAGACCTTATGAGAAGTTTAATTATATTTTCGTTTTATTATGAAACTCTTGACGGGACAGATTATTTAATGTGTGCTGCCTTTCGTTATGTTTTTAATAGTGTTGCAGCGCCAGCCTAGATGTTATTTGCATGTTGTAGTGATTTTTTCCAGAAAGGCGAATGAATGAGTTGGTGAAAGCTAATTCTAATTCTCCCCGTTTCCATCTACCATGTGCTGATTACAGAAGCTTTTGAAGTGCCGTTGCTGCTGGGAGAAGCAGATTTTTGTCAGCAAGCCCTACAGTGTGTGTTTATGCACCGCTACCACTGTCGAATGCACTGCCCATAATAGAATCCACGTGTTTTTCCAGTGCCAAACTCCCACATCGCTCTGTAGCTTTTAATAGAAGCACACTTGTCTTCTGTGTGTGTGTGAAGCGGAGATTATTTTCATCTTGCATAGGCTTTCATTTTAGCTCACCAAATGCTTTTGTGGGTTTCAATGGCTTGTACCGAGTATGAGTTGCAAAAGATTCTTTAATGTAAAAATCAGTTATTTATGTACTGACATTTACTAAATTGCAATTTGTATGGCGCACCACGGGACTTAACCCAGTTTGCACGGTTCACTGATAAGGACAGAATAATTATAATTTGGGAGCTTCCCCAGCACTTTCTATCCATGTCTCTCTCTCTTGTACGACTTTAATTTGTTGCACTTTTACCTGACAGTTTGAGTTGCTTGACTAAAATCGAAAGCTATTTAAAGCAACAACCGTTTCATGATGAATATTTTACATTATGAATAATTCAGTTGTGCGTAGGGGAATATTTTTGTTGGGTAGAGTGGTTTCATGTTCATGTGCTTTCTCTAGTCCAGCACAGCAGGGGTTCATCTCTGTCGTTATTAGTGGCACGTTAATATAATTTTCACAGAGGTCACACAGAGTCGTCATGTTACCAAGATTGCAGAAGTTAATACCAACACCATTAAAAAATTCATAATTTTGAACCATGCTGTTAAACATACTAATAATTATGGGTGTAACAACATATCGTGTAACAATACATCGCAATACAAAAATGTGCTGTACAATATGTATCATGCTGTTTTTTTCTTTTCCATGTGTTTTGCTTAACATTAGGAACATAATAGACATCAGCAGGTATTCTAGACTGCATTTACACTTTTACTTTAATATACCACTGGCTGTTTACTTGAATGTTTTTCCAAGACATTTCCAAGCATTTTGGCCAATAGTATTAGCTATATAGATTATTGGCTGTTGGCATTGGTCAGAGTTTGTTGTTTCCCAATTAGGGCTGCACAATATATCGAATGTATCGAACTATCGCAAATGAATATATATATCGCAATATGCATATCGCAACAGCTTGCAATAAATGGGGTCATGAACAAAAGACAAAATGTTTTAAATTTCTTAGCTTTAATAAGTATCAGGATATATTTAATTCATAAAGTAAAAAAAACTAAGCAATGTTTTATTTTTATATTTTATGATTCAGTATCTTTTATTAAATAAACCTAATGTAGGATAACCTGAACCCCTGTGGTTTACACTGATGTTAAAATAACACTTCTTATGCTACAGTAATACACTGATGTTCACTTTCTTGTCATAAAAAGAATGTGAAACACATGTAGGTTATATCATTTTAAATATATTTTAAAGATAATTTAAGTTTATTTTACACACTTTAAGCATTATCGTATCGCATATCGAATATCGCATTATTTAGCCTAAGGAGTTATCGCATATCGCATTTTTCTTCAATATCGCACATCCCTATTCCCAATTCAAACATTAAAATATTATAAAAGAAAAATAAACAAACTATCATTCATTGTTGTAAATCAAAGAATCAAAATGGATGATATGTAGAGGAAAATATCTAGTGGAAAATGAGAATATTACATTACTCGCACGCTATTGACTGGTCAGTGGGAACTGCACGAACCAATGGCAGAGCGGCGTAACTGCGCGAACCAATCGGTGTGAAGCCTGCCGAACTGAGCGCAATCCGCCTAT
Organism: Phoxinus phoxinus; assembly: GCF_949152265.1. Lineage (NCBI taxonomy): Eukaryota > Metazoa > Chordata > Actinopteri > Cypriniformes > Leuciscidae > Phoxinus > Phoxinus phoxinus. The sequence continues at coordinate 3,099,197 of NC_136877.1, forward strand.
AAAAGACGCTCGAATTGCCATGGATTCAGGTTTTTATCGACTGAATTGACGATCGCTAGTCGTTCGCACCCGCCACTGGCTGGTATACAAGGCAAAGTCACCCGCTACTTTGAAAAAGTATCCGCCATTGGCTGATGATTTCCCACACTGGATGCGTTAGGAAACGGTACTAATTTCGCTAGTATATTTTAGGTAGCACTTTGACTTATGCGCTGCTGCTGGCTATTACACACATCCGTTCGCCCACTGATTAAACCTGTCAATACATTTAACGAATTGTACAGCAATACTCAACTCGTTACTGAAGATCCTATAGTCAGAAAACATGGACAGAATGATCCCTTCAGGTGGAAAACTGACAAATAAACGTCTACACAATATCGACACAGGACCTCTGTCTTTTAGATCTTTTCTTAGTGAGGATATAGCCTAGGTTTTGAAATTCTCTTTGTCTTCTCTCATGCACCTTGAAAGCTGCCAAATTTGCCAAGTTTTTTTTCTTATTGATCCAACATAAAGTCTGTTTTTTTTCAGCAAACGTGTCTGTGTAGTTCTGCCTCTTTCATATTTTAAAAATACTTGGCCAACTTCATTTCAGGAGACATGTCCGGTTTAATCTGATGCATGGCGAAGAAAATTCCAACAACATTCTCTCATGCCGCCATGTTCTTTCTTTTAAAGCTCTCTGTAGAATTGAGCCTGTTCTCATTTGAATTTTAGTGGCTGTACGAGTTGATGTGCCCCAGGGTCATATTGAGGATTACATATGCATGAATTCAGGACAAATTACCCTTTCCTCTGCAGGGTGGGATTGTCAGCCAGTGCGATGACCGCTCTGAGAAGTGTACTACTTTATATTTCATTTGGATTTTTCTGTCGAGGACATTTTTAGTCGTCCAGAATGCTTTCTAGCACATTGCCACTACAGCCTTGCGGATTCTGTTTGTTTGTGAGACAATAATGAAATGTGAACAGTGTAAATAATGGAACTTGCCATAATGATTTTCACCTGCGTAATGTTCATTTACATTTCATGATGGCTTCCCTTTTTGACCTCTATTTATTTTTATTTTTTTTGCTAATACTAAAGGATGCCTGCTACCTCAATGCTTTTTGTGTGTGTGTTGCCTGTAGAAGGTTTGGTTAAAATTGTTATGAAGAGTCTGCATGTGTTAACGGCCCACTCAAATTTATGTCCATGAGGAACGCTTTGGATCGGTCTGTGTAGAAGTAGATCCTTGCCGGTTTATCCCCACTGAGTCTATTATTTTTGGATCTAGATTGAACGATTGAGCCATAAATTCACATTATTTAATGGATTATTTGGGTGCGTGTAAAACACAGCTACTGAGAAACTAGCATTACTAAAGATTTAGTCAGGCAGGAATGTATTAGTGGTGTTTACTAAAGCAACCCATAAGTATTTCAGACCATAACACCCACACAATAATTGGTTCTTAAATTGGACGGACCTAAACAATATCTTAACCAGAGTATCTTAGAGACTTGCTCTTTTAACTTTGAGCAGTAAGCAACCACATAGCAACAACCTAAAAAAAATTCAGCTCACTCTCAGCAAATGAATAGCAATCACCTGTAACACCCAACAATTGTGGGCAAACTAAACTTTTTTTTAAAGAAAATTTTATGTTTAAACTAGTGTTTTGTTTTTTTCTGTGCCACTTTTTGTTTATTTAAGGAAAACAAGTGGTAAATCTCCTAAACCAACTTGTCTTATATGAGCCCATTGCTCATTGTTAGCATGTGTGTTAACCGTTAAAGGAAGGGTAGGCGACTTCTCATAGGCTAGCAATAGCAAGCTAGCTTTGAAAGCATGAGATCCCACCCTTCAAAGCGTACTCCTTCACGATTGGACGAACATATTTTTTGTCTTGAGAACTAACACTTCTATTAATGATTGCTATCAGGATGTGAAGAGAGTTTCAACCAGTATAACAAAAAGTGTTTAAAACTTCCTACTAGGGCTGCACGATATTGGGAAAAAATTACATTGCGATATTTTTTTCCCCAACGATATATATATTGCGATATTGAGAGCCATAACTCCAGTCTAAAGACAATAATTACCATTCCATGATATTAATAATTTCACTAATAAGCAAGCTTCATTACAAGTGACAAAAAGGTCACTTAATATTTTATTCCAAAATTAGAACATTTCTGTAAACACAAAAGCAGAACACATTTTTAATTAAAACAGCAGCTTTACACCAACCCCCTGATTGGTTTACAACAATATAACTTAAAATAAATATATTTTTTATAAAACAACTTAAGCATTTTGGTTCACAATCTTTTAAGTCAACTTTTCTTAGCCAAAGTAAAACACTGTTGGTGTTGGCCTCATGAAGAGCATGTAATATCTCCCGCCGCTGGTGCTACTGTGCTACTACCCTTCACATCGCATGTTCCGGCGATGTGACTATCGCTCACTCGCACATCGCGATGTCGATGTTAAAATCGAATATCATTCAGCCCTACTTCCTACCCTACCTTTAGGCCATGGCCTTCAAAAACCTTTGTATGCTGCATCGAACAATGAGCAAAAGTCCAATATTTTTTACCTCAACAGTATTTTTACCTCAATCGATCTCCATTGCTTTAGTACTGTGCAATCAAGACCTAACAAGCCTTTTTGTTTGGCTCAAGGTCAAACCTTAGTGTTGATGCAAGTCTTTGAAATAATAACATTCAGTCAAGCCACAACCAATATCACCGTTCGTCCCTGTTTGGCTGGCTAGAGAGAAGCCGTCATTCCTTTCAGGTAGACTTTGTTTCACAACACACACGCACACACACACACCCTCCTTTCCACTGCCAGACTCATTTTCCCCAACGTTAACTCGAGCGTAATTCTGCCCAGCCTTAATTCATGCATATCCACCTCTCCTGAGGAGACAGGTTTCCGATGAAGAGAAAATGAGAAACTGGGGTGAAAGTGGAGTTTGGTGGTGGGTGGTGCAGTGCATGCCTGATGGGAAGGGATTGGATGTGACATAAGGGCCATGCAGAAGACGGGGTCCACACGCTCCTGACACCTTTCGTTTGCCCCGCTCATCAACTTCCATTACCTTGAGGCTCTGACCCGAGTTCTGCGTCACTATCTGCAATAGGACCAGAAACCCCTCTCTGACCCAATTACTGTGAGCCTTCTCTTGGCTCAGTTGACGGAGGAAAGCTGACGTGAGAAGATTGTCTGAAGGAGCTGCTCCTGTTATTTACAAGCTGTGAATGCGAGCAAGGTTAAACGTGGAATAGTTCCCTGGGTTTCCACTTGTAGTGTGTTTACTTTTGACCTAATATGCCACCCTGACTGTCAAGCATTACTCTTGCTATGCTGACACTAGTGGTGCAGCGCATCACAAAACTCGGATCATTTACGGTTTTTGAACCACAAACTTGGATAATTTTTCAGATAATCCAAAAAAAAAAAACCTGTACATACCCGATTATAAGACAACCCCCCCATTTCCAGACTTACTTTTGGGACAAAAAGAGATTTTTGTGGAAAAAAATCTGGTTTTCAACAGAATTTTTTTTTTTTGAAAATGGCACTGATAATTCATTCTCTCTCTTCCAGCACTCGCGCACACCTTTCTCTCTCTCTCTCTCTCTCTCTCTCTCTCTCTCTCTCTCTCTCTCTCTCTCTCTCTCTCTCTCTCTCTCTCTCTCTCTCTCTCTCTCTCTCTCTCTCTCTCTCTCTCTCTCTCTCTCTCTCTCTCTCTCTCTCTCTCTCTCTCTCTCTCTCTCTCTCTCGCGCGGCAGAGAGGAGCAACGTTTTAATTCAGTTAAACAGATATTATGTTGCTTCTCTAATTTTACATGCAAGTTTAGCTGAAATCACAGCACAGATATTGTCTTTATCTTATGTGTATTTGATTTCATCAGACGACGGCTCGATTATCAGGATTTTTGTGCAGATTAACATCTTGGAAGGGAAAGCTGGTTTTGTCGTTATGGGTCGTGTTTCAGTCACTATTTCATATTCATTTGTTCTTTCTCCCTTCCCCCCGTGATTTTGTCTATATCGCGAATATAAGACGACCCCCCATTTTTCAGCATATTTTTAGGACAAAGGATCTTTAGGATCTGTGGCGTGTGCACGAATTGTGATTGACAGTCATATTTCACACCCCCCTGTGCTGACTGGACCAGAACAATCGGGAGTGGTGGATTTTTGCAAAACAAATAGCAGGCTCCAGGTGGAGGTAGAAGTTTTTTTTTTCTTTCTAAAACTGGCTGATTTATGTTGTTCTGTCGGAACATAGCTTCAGTTTCAGTGAATTTGATAAAAAAAATCTTGCCGACGGCAGCTTTAAAGGAGAACTCCGGTCAATTTTAACATTGAGCTCAATTTTTAGTAAATTTGGAGTGCTGTCAATACAGAGAACAACGACAAAAATCGGTGTTGCCTACACTGTGTTATCCTATTTTTAAAATTTGCTCCCTGTTGACTTGAATGGGGCAAGTTTTAAACCTGCTTTTATCCTCTTAACATCCTTGATGTGTCATTACAAGTGCCCAGCCATGTTGAGTGATTCCTTCAGAGTGAACACGAGTGAATCTGACTGCATTAGATGTGAAAGATATGAATAAAAATGATGTTAATTCAACCAGCGCAAATACCTGTATTTAGTTCCTGTTTTCGGTGGAAGTCCAAAGTAGTCGATTGTCGAGTTCACGCGCGTGATCATAGTAACTAAACCTATGCGCGTGAACTCGACAATCGACTACTTTGGACTTCGACCGAAAACAGGAACTAAATACAGGTATGTGCGCTGGCTGATATAACATCATTTTTATTCATATCTTTCACATCTACTGCAGTCAGATTCACTCGTGTTCACTCTGAAGGAATCCAGCAACATGACTGGGCACTTGTAATGACACATCAAGGATGATAAGACTAAGAACTGGTTAAGTTTAAAACTTGCCCCATTCATGTCAATAGGGTGTAAATTTTAAAAAGAGGATAACACAGTGTAGGCAACACCGATTTTTGTCGTTGTTCTCTGTATTGACAGCACTCCAAATGTACTAAAAATTGAGCTCAATGTTAAAATTGACCGGAGTTCTCCTTTAATGACACAGACAACTGCAGGAATATTAGGCTACTGTCACTTTAAGACCGAATGCAAGATCTCTCTCTCTCTCGCTCTCTCTCTCTCTCTCTCTCTCTCTCTCTCTCTCTCTCTCTCTCTAAATTGCCTAAACAAAACGGGGTCTCATCCGTACGGATCAACTGCGATCCGTTGCACGCCTAGCTGACACTGTTACTATCTCTTCTTGTCACTGGTTGGCTGGTCTGCATGCTGAGCCCGTGTTGTTGCACCACTCAATGCCTCTGCAGTCCCAATCGTCCCTGAATCTTAAGTGTATTAGACAGGAGCTTCGGAGTCTGGGGAATTTCATAAACCCCATCCCACTCTCTGCCATTTAACATAATGTGTGCTCACGCCTTCAGATCTCCTTCGTCTCTTTGCATATTTTGGAAGCGGTTTCAGGGTTTTCTTTAGCCGTTTCAGTTATTGTTCCGAACGAGCATCCTTGCATCTGTTGCTTATGTAACATGCATGCATTGAGTCGAGTGCTTTGCAGAGGCAGCTTTGTTTAATAGTCAACTCCTAGTGAGTGTTTTAAAATCTTCTTCCTCTACGAGTTGGGAAATTCTAGCATACGATGACGACCTGTAACGACAGATGTGCGCTTTATAATGTTTGGTTGAAGCTGAGTAATATTGGGAACTGTGTCGTGGCTAAAGGTTGTTGTTGTTACACTTAGTCATATCCAGGTGTATCGTAAAGGATAAAATGTAAATTTAATTATTACCCTAACCTCAGCAAGTGAGAGTATCCAGTCATTAGATAAAATGTCTTATTTCTGTGTCATAATGGTTAATTTATTTTTCGCACACCTTTTGAATTTTGTTCAGAAATCCTGCTCCACAGTTATATATATATATATATATATAAGTGCATTCATTTTTAAAGTTGCTTACAGGTGAAACAAAATTTTTGTTGAATATTGTGCAAAAGTTGTGCATTTATTTCAGTAATTCAACTTAAAAGGTGAAACTAATTGGTGATTAAAAGGTGATTATGGCTTAGCCTACAGCTTATGAAAACCCCAAATTCAAAATTATCAAAGCCATAATCATCAAAATTATAACAAATAAAGGCTTGAAATATCTCACTTTGCATGTAATGAGTCTATATAATATATTAGTTTCACCTTTTAAGTTGAATTACTGAAATAAATGAACTTTTGCACAATAATTTTTTGAGTTTCACCTGTAAGTTTTACAACATGTAATATTTCAAAATCTTTGTGCCTTATCAAAATTATAATGGCTGAATTTGGTTCCGGAAAGTTCTGGTTGTTGCCTTTCATGACCATTACCATACATAAAATATATATTTTTATGGCATTACGTCACTTAATTGTGGAGATATGAGCTCTGCTTGATTCATTACTCTGCACCACCACTTTCTAGACCACTGCAATAGCATGAATAGAGTAATAAACCTGCAAATCTAGCGTTCAGACCTTGAATTGCTTCTGCACAGGAAGAATGTACAGTCATTGTGTACAATTGCCATGGTGACGGTTAATCAGAGCCTGAGCGAGGATCGTTGAAATGTTGGCTTGCTTTTCATAAACGCTTGACTATTAAATCAGTGCTACATAAATAGTCAGTTAGAATGCAGTTTTCATACGACAGAAAGCATCGACGATAAATCACAAGAAAAAGCTTGTTATCAGGTTTAGATTTCTAGGAATGTGGGAGTTTTTTTTTCTCCCTCTGGTCCAGAGAAACGGTTGCCTTGACAACAGGATAGTGTTTGAGCCAGGCATACAGAAACTGTGTCAGGAATGGTGCGGGTTCTCAATTCACCGAGCCGCCTCTTCTGCAGTTTTGTCATCTCACGCATTTCAATATTTTATCCATGCGCTCTTCATGGATCATTATAAGTGATTCTTTGCCTCTTCAGTTTTGTAATTTCTCTTCTGGTAGATTGGCACGTTTGCAGCAGTGTAGGCTGAAGCTGAGCTCTGTGTATGTGTGTGTGTGTGTGTGTGCCAGATGGACTAATCTGATCATGTTGGGTCGTTCCCATCCCCCCCCTCCCTGAGCTTGACCATATCAAAAACCTGTCTTACGCCACACTAAATCTCCTGTGTTTGTGTGCGGCTATTCGTGTTTATTTGGCTGACAGGTTAGAGTTGAATGATGCCAACATTTCTGTATTAAATATATACATGTGTTTCTTTATACACTGAACAAAATTATAAACGCAACACTTGTGTTTTGCCCCCATTTTTCATGAGCTGAACTCTGATCGAAGGCTTTTTCTATACACAAAAGGCAATTTCTCTCAAATATTGTTCACACATCTGTCTAAATCTGTCTTAGTGAGCACTTCTCCTTTGCTGAGATAATCCGTCCACCTCACAGGTGTCATATCAAGATGCCGATTAGACAGCATGATTATTGCACAGGTGTGCCTTAGGCTAGCCACAATAAAAGGCCACTCTAAAGTGTGCAGTTTTACTGTATTGAAAAATGGGGGTAAAAACAAAAGTGTTGCGTTTATAATTTTGTTCAATGTATATATACAACATAATTAGGCTACACACTAGGGATGCACTAATTATGAAAATTTTGGCCGATAACAGATCATTTTTAATATTTGAAAGCCTATAACCGATATATTGGCCAACAAATCAAAATAGTTGATTGATTCCAACATTTCTGTAGTAGATACAAGTGTAATTCTACCAATTTAGGTTCTATTAGACTACATTTACACATTCACAGGTTCAGTTTACTCTGTTTTCCTGGGCTCAATGTTAAGGATTTTTTTGGTGGCCCGATTGGGCACGAGGTTCTGATTTTTACTTGCCCTACCAAGTTTTTCACTGTCCCCACAGTTGTTTGTGTCATTTTTGACCATACAACAACGCTAAAAACATTGTAAACATTGCAAAATGTACCCGCATGACCTACTACTTCCAGCAAGAGTCTAAAGTGTGCATACGATGGACGCTTTGAGGATTTATGACTGGCAGTGAAGCAACGCAGCTCACGCTAGGAGGTCACATGATGTCGTCAACATGACAGATGTAGTTATTCATATGTTACATTCATGCTACACGCATTCATACTATATAGAACTAACTTTTTGTGAAGTTGTGACGTAAGTTCACTTCTCAGACGTAATAGACCTTATTGAGAGCAGTGCCGTGACGCATGAAAGCGAGGCTGTGAGGGATACTTACCGTGTTTTCAGTGGCATCTGCTGTGAAAAGCTCTATAAAGCTCCTAGATCACCTAAAAATTTCCACAGCTCATGTCTTCTGGAGTTTTTTATCTACTGAAATTTCTTGGAAAGATATTTTTGATGTTTCATCAGCATAATAATAATAAAAAAACATTAAATTACAGTACAGCCCACTAAAGAGATGTCCATCCCTCACAGCCTCACTTTCATTCCCATTAAAAATCAAAGATGGCGGCTGGATCTTAAAATAAATTTAATTGCTGCCTTGTTTCTGTACGTTACCAGTAGGGCTGTGACGGTATGGGATTTTTTCCTACCGCTGTGAAGAAGCAACAAATCTTGCGGTTTGGCGGTTAACCGTCAACCACTCTACTACCCCTCTCCCCCCCCCGCGGTCCCGTCACACACTGCAGACGCGATCAAGAACGCATGTAGCTTGTAAATTACAATGGAAATGAATTATTATAAAGCAGTATTCTTTATAAACAATGGGTTGTAGGGCTGTAACAATACACCAAACCCACGATTCGGTTCGTATCTCGATTTTTGACCCACGATTCGGTTCGTAGGCTACTATAATTACTTTTTTGGGGGATTAAAAAAAAACCCTCCATGTTTTCAGTGCTGATGCAGCGGTGACCCGTTCATGTAACATGTAATGGTGGCGCTGCCAATAAAGAACCAAAGAACCAACAAAAGTAATGATTATGAATATGCCAAATATAGCAGGGAGACATTTTAATTGTTAATTAATAAACAAGTGTTTTCAGTGTCGGCTGCAGAGATATGAAGTTGACGGTGCTGACTCGCGATCTCGCTGTAACGCGGCAGAGAGAAATGCACATTTCATACGGATTAGCCTTCGTTTTCTTTCGTTTTGAATTGTTCTGTTTAAAAGTATGATTTCAAGCGTTCTGTAGATAATAGATACATTTCTCAGATCTGTGAGGCAAGTAGCCTAGGCTATGCTGAGTTTCGGTTCATTTATGAGACGAGCTCCAGTTAATGTGCCAGCGTGATATCTATTCTGCTTTACCTTTACTTATTATTCATTAAATCCAGGCAATTGGTTGATGAAACATTGATTAAAATTAAGATACAATTAATACAAAACGAAATTCACTTTAAAGAAAGGCTTTGTGCTTTCTGTTTGAGGTCTGAGGAAGTTTTAAAGCATCTTTTAGTGCCGATTTCAGAGCGGTCGCGTCCGTAACATGGTTTTTTCTTCATAAATGCGAACACGAAAAAATAAAATAAAATGAATATTTAATGTTCTGTGGAGAGCATAGCTTGGAGAGCTATGCGCAAAAGAGGAAAAACATTTATGGGTCATTGTACCCAGCACTTCTGAAAATGCACTTCCGAATGCGTCTCTGTCCCCAGCACATTTCAAACCAAACTGAGCCCATGCCTGTGATACCAACATATGTTAACTTTAGCCGCGTTTCCACCGAAATTACCCGGAACAATTTGTCCCAGGAACTTTTTTTGCCCCTGACCGGTTGCTTTCGGCATTTACATTGCGGTCTAAAATACTGGGAAGATTATTAGATTATAAACTCTCAGTCTGCGACGGACAGTAATCAGTTTTGAGCGCCACATTTATAATAAGTATGGAGGAGATTCAAACTGTGCTGCAGTTGTTTGTGATGTAGCCTAGGCTATTGGTTTACTAACAAGGTAATTAACAAAACGCCAGAAAAGAGACGAGCACTGATACTAAAGTGTGTTCAGAAAGCTCGTAATGCTATATAGACACCATAGGTTATCAGCTATTGCGGACATTGACCGTGAGATGGCTGGCACGAACGTGCAGTAAACAGGCTCTGAAGTACTGAAACCTAGCAGTTAATTAATAATAATCAGACATACACAAAAAAGAAATCCCCCATATGTGTAATGGACTGTCCCTCCCTTGGGCAGGAAGCGTTTTTTTTCCTCCAGAAGCCCTTGAACATAGAACTCGCGAAATACAGTAAATTATAAGCACAGATTAATGTGTTTATAGTTCATATCACACACCATATGCACTCATGTAACTTTCAGCAGAAAAAAAAAAAAGAAGCGCGGTGATGACCTCACACCGTGGTAGGCATCTCATTAACGCGATATTGCGGTGATGCGGTTATCGTCACACCCCTAGTTACCAGGCAGTCTTAAGGAAAATGTATTCACAACAACCAGTGAAGTAATCTAAACACATGTAACCAAGGGTGGGTGATATGATCCAAATCTCACATGACACACATGAGATATTTTATGATAATGATATTATTCAGAAGTTAAGTTTCAGTGGACATGGATCCAATATATTGATGCAAATTTAACCGCCGCCCAAATTGTTTGCATTTGACAGTTCAAGGACAACAAGTTACAACAGAGAACTTGCTTTGCTATTTGCACTGTGTGACAGGCAGCTTTCTTTGACATAAATCATATCAGAATATGGAGTTATTTTTGCATATTTTATTTTTGTGCTTGAACGAGTTGAACTGGCAAGACTAACAAACACATGATACATTTTTGTGAACACTAGCACTACTAAACTGATCAGTGACCATTCAAAATATACTGTCCATAGCCTTAAACAATAGATTTTCGCCATATTTTTTTTATTAAAATGTCACATAAATCAGGCCAGGAATGATTTATTGACAAATCCCTCTGAACATATCTTCAGAATACTGCTAAGTGTATAACTGGAAAGTTTGGTGTACACCAGTGCTACATAGGCTGAGATGTTTCTATTGGAGAATGACAAAAAACTCATTTTGAGAAAAAGGCATTTAAAGATTTGTAATGTAAAAATTCATACTTTTTTAGTGGAAACAACTATTTACTGACACAATATCTCATCACATCATTAGCAACAACAATACAAACCACCTAAATCACATCAAAACTTATAAACACAGCATTTATGGCCTTTAACTGAGCAGAAAAACAGTAAAAAAAACACACGTCTAAAATGTCAGAGCGCGTCACGTGATGCATCTGAACCAATCACGTTGTCAGAAATGGACATCAGCCAATGAGATTTCGCTTTTAGGGTTAAATGTAGGGCTGGGCGATATGGCCAAAAAAAAATATCACGATATTTTTTTTTATATCCGTCGATATCGATAATTATCGATAAATGTCAAATCTTTATTTATTTCAAGTTTAAAGACAGATTTTTACTCCAAAGTGAAAGCTGTAGAAACCAGAGTGTTGTGTTTTTAAACTACTCTTTATTGTCAGAACATATCATGACAAACACTTAACAAACAGGGGAACATTTCACAAATCCGAGGTAGAACATTCAAACATTTGTCATTTTTCCTTAACAAAATAAATATCTTTATTTCAGTAGTATTAGCTTGAGTTAGGATGCAGATTTACTATATACAAATTATGTTCATTAACAAAAACATCTGTTAAAAAAAAGTAACATTATTTTTATTTGGTAAAATGTAATATTCTTTAGTTTTATTAAAATTAACCATTGGTCATCCAGCATCATGCATTTAGATCACGATAACCACAGATAAAATGTAACTTTATGGTTTCTATGGTATTTATGAAAACCAGTAGCCTAAATACATTATTAAAAACTGTAATTATATTCCATTAGTCCTTTAATACATTGTCTACATTAATAATATTATACAATTCAATTTATATAGGCTATATCCCACGCACATTTCATGGTGCAGTTAATATTACTAGGCTAACGTTACAGTAACGTTAAATCCGTGGTAAATGATGGGAATGTGTAGACGGAGAAGCCTTCTCTGTATCGTTGCGCACAGTGCTTCTCATGTTCGTCAGCGCCGCTTCATCTGCCTTTAAACTGGTTTAAATCACTGAGACATTTGTGTTCCTCGCTGAATTCAAGCGCTTCTCACTGGATCTAGTGACCGAGACCGATCAGAGTAAACGCGTATGCTCTAGTGAACTCGCGCTGCGCTGCCGTTTGGACTTTGAGCCGAGCGGATAAACGGTCCGTGTGGCGCGCGGTTCAAATGAGATTCGTTCCGCTTTTGGCGCAAAAACATTATCGAACATTTATCGAACTCTTGATATCGTTTTATCGAGAAAAATTATATCGCGATAATTATCGTTATCGTTTTATCGCCCAGCCCTAGTTAAATGCCCATTATACTTTCACAATTGGTTGCTGATTAAAAGGAAATGACCATATTTGGATCCGACAGCATTGTAAAGGAGAGAGAGCGCTTTCTAAAGGTGTGTGAGATTAAAGGAAGCAGAGAGAGATCGCGGAGCAGCGCGTTAAGAACGCCAACTTTTGTTGAATTTCGGAGAAATCTATTGACGCAAATAGACTCAGTGTAGTAAAATAAAGACCTAAATGTGTATTTTGGACTTTTTTTCACCACAAGTCTGAAAGAAGACATGTTATTGAAGACAAATATCCCAAAATCTCAAAATTGACCAGTGAAAAAAAACGATGTTTTTGCCTGCCGTGTCTCGCCTTAACTTTTCCAAGGTGGTCATTTTGACCAAAAATCTAATTAGATTCTTTATGCATATGCCACACGAGTATTCAAAAGTAGTTGCATCAAGCCAAGTCACAAAATCTTAACCTCCTACATCAGCTACGTAATAGAAGTTGGGATGGTCTCTATAGTGGTGGTATACCTAATGGTTCTGTGCCGGTGGATGGGAGATGGACTGATTCCTACAGAAGCCGACCTGATCAATAATGTAGATGTCATTGAGGAGGAGCAGAGATCAGTTTTGCTACTTTATTACATGGCTTTTCACAGTCTCTGGCTCTTCTTCTCGCTGCTCAGGAGATAGTGTCAGGTTCCTCTACGGTGCTTGGGACAGATAGGATGGCTGAATTTAATTTGCCTTGCTAAGTTATTGCAATAAACTGCTGTTGCTGATACTTGATGCCAGACGTTCCTTGCGTTATTATGAACTATGTCGGCTTTCAAACACAGATTAGAGACGCTAAAGAAACCTCATGCTAGGGGTGTGATGATGAGATCTCTCGATATTAAAAGGTGACGATGTTTCTCGTAGAGGTGAAAAGCTCTCGTGATATCAGTTGAGTTTGTTGCAAAACCTTTACAGGGCGTGCATTATATTTGTTCTGTCTTTTACTGCATATGATAATGAAATAAATATGCACTGTTTCATTCACATGCGGTTAACAAACTCAGTTTAAACTGCTTATAACGTTCATCTGGGAACGCAACGTGTGCCATTTCTCCAGATTTGCAATGGAAATCATTTTATAAACTTACGACAACACAGGAAAATACATCAATATGTTTCTAAATATGCAGATCGTCTTCAAATAGGTTTAACCCCTCGCTCTGAGTTTGCATGGTTTGATGTCCACACAATCTTGTTCTGGAAATTACAGTGGCTGTAGCATTTCTATTGTAAAGAAGTGGCCAAATATTAAGTGGATATTTTAATTAAATGTTCTTTGGCCAATATTAACCAAGGATTTTATCATGCTGTAAAGTGTAACAACAATCCCCAGGCCGTTGAACTCTCTGCAGGCATTTTTTTTATTATATGTATTGTTTATGTATATTATACTAGTGTTGTCAAAAATATCGATATTTCGATAAATATCGATACTGAAATATCTGAACGGTACCAATACTAATTTCCCGAAGTATCGATACTAGCCGAGCGGTCACTTTCACTTCTCTCCAAAGGCGCGTTGACAAACACCACACGTGACGCACTCGTCTCATTCGCTCTGGTTAAATAGCAAAAGTGAAGTGAATGGAAAGATGGCGAGGGCGGCGCCCCCGCGACCGGCTTTGGTTGATTGATAAAGAACACCGCGAGCGGGCATGTCGGAGTCGGAGAATAGCGTGGACACGCGCTACACACCGCGAGCGGGTATGTCAGAGAATAGCGCAGACACGCGCTTCACACTGCGAGTGGGGAGAATAGCGCAGACACGCGCTTCACACTGCGAGCGGGGAGAATAGCGCGGACACACACTTCACACTGCGAGCGGGGAGAATAGCGCAGACACGCGCTTCACACTGCGAGCGGGGAGAATAGCGCGGACACACACTTCACACTGCGAGCGGGGAGAATAGCGCAGACACGCGCTTCACACTGCGAGCGGGGAGAATAGCGCGGACACACACTTCACACTGCGAGCGGGCTGCGGGCACCCAAAAGATTGTTTGACAATCAATAATCCCTCACATCACTCATTTTTTAAAATTATTGTATAGGTGAAAACAGACTTAAGGAACAGGCTCCAGGGGTACCATTTAGCAAGCATAGGCTACGCTCAGCATCAGGGGTGTTTGTTGTTTGGACAGACCTTTCCCCACTGCTGAAAAATATCCTAAACGAAACACTGTAACTCTTCTCATTTTAACTTTTCTGAAACATTAACCAAGATGGCCTAGTATTGTTGTTGAAATAAGTCTGTGTTGTCTCGTTTTTTCACCGTAATTCTTAAAGTTAACATAATCTGACTGAGGAATCTTAGACAAGTAAATATTTTAACTGTGGTCAAATGTAAATTAACTTGTGCCTATTTAACTTTATTCAGAAAATTATTATTTAATTCTGCAATTTGCCTTCATTAGCGATTATCATCAATTTGATTACACAGATATGAATTAAACTAAACAGCTAGACAATGGCATCTCTGAATTCAATAATGAAATGCCTTTAACTGAAAATTTAATGTTTAATCTTATTATTATACATTACTGACACTCTATCCTCCAATTTGATACTGTTAAGTGCTTTTTTGTTACAGTAGGCTATATTTTAATCTTTGATAACAGTAGGTTATACAAATACAACGGGTCATGTTAGCCCTGGTCCAATAAAAAAATATTAACAGATAGAACTCAGTACATTTTTGTTCATGTAAAATATACCTCATTGTCATGTTCTAGACTTGTTATATTTAGCTTTAAATAAAAAAAATACCCCCTTAATATAGTGGCAGTTTTTTTCTCTGTGGTATCGAAAATGGTATCGAATATCGATATTTTTCTAGGTATCGTATCGAAGTTAGAAATTCTAGTATCGTGACAACACTATATTATACTATGCATTTTAACAGTGTTGTTCGATAAAACAATGATTACTTGCTTTTGATACTTCATTTGAACCAATTATTATTGCCTTATTGTTATTATATATGTATTGTACGTTTTTTTTTAAAGACTATTGTTCACTTAGGTCTATTTTTATTCGATTGATCATTAAAATAATCGACCGATTACTTGATTACCAAAATAATCGTTAATCACAGTCCTAGATTAGTTATAACATTTTAAAATGCGCCTTTGCATTTGTGTTATTCATACGAATAAAAGACTATTTTTCAAGTCATTTCATCATTGATTACTTGAAGATGTCCCAGACGTCATTGATTGGGTAAAATGTGTACAGGCAATTCTTCTACTAAATACAATTAGCATATTTTTCAGAGATGTCAGTTGCTTTGGTGTCAATTTGACTCCAGACATTATACAGTCAAACCAACATTTATTCAGACACCTTCAACATTTCTCACATTATCACAGTTTATTTGCTATAGTTTAGAAAATGGTAATAAAATATTACAAGATATCAGTTGATATTTGACTGGTTTTGTCCATCCTTCTGTAAGACTATCTCACAGATGAATTGTTTAATATCTGTCAGCTGTTAAATTTAACTACACAATTAGATAATACCAGTTTAGGCCAACAAATTACAAAGGAATGCTTAATTTTGTTCAGTCTGTGTGTAAAAAGAGCATTTAGCAATTAAGGAAAAAACACTTCAGCAAAACATGATCAGGTCAAAGTGTCTGAATAATATTTGGTCTCAAATATCCATACATTTTACTGGTAGTCACTGACTATGTTTACAAGCTAAATAGGTCACTATTTGGGTTTCTGAAACATTCGTAATAACCCGTTTACATGCGTGAGCAGAGAGAGTTACTCCTGTATACATGGAATTTGTAATCAATTGGCAATATCCCGATGTAAACGGCGACGCACGATTAGCGTCTGGACGTACGGACAACCTTAAGGCGCAATATGTGTCCTTTCCGATTATTCTTCCTGTATCCAAAGACAACAACAACAGCAGCAGCACGCGGATAATGAATAGTTCGGGGCAGATAGCGATCGCCTTTGGTGCTGGTACTGACCCACCAGCAGCACTTGACACTACTCTGCTGCGTCTCACCATGTTTACCTCTACTTCTTGTTTACTTCCGGTATACTGCACGCAGGTTTTTGTATGCGCCAAACTTCCTCTACTCACAAGACCAAGATTTCTTGCGAATAGAACATGCGCAGAACACAAATGTTCCTTTTGATGGGGATATGCCGTGTTTACATGACCAAATATTCGGGTTAGAAAAGGGGTAACCCAGGGATCATATTTGTGTTTTTAAAAACCGGAATATGAGCATATTCGGGTTTTTGCCGGTGTTTACATGGCCGTGCGCGACCGGGTTATTGCTAAATTTCCTGTTTTGAACGGGTTATTGGCTGCTTGTAAACATAGTCATTGTATGAAGAATATTTGGGTATAATATGTCCCAGTTTACTTTATTTTGCTATCCTCGCTTAGATAAATGCACTATAGTGTCCTGCACACACCAGTAAACAAATATCAAAAATTATATCTGGTGTCTGAATAATTTGTGGATTGCCTGTATATTCAGCTCCCGGTTTCCCTGAAAAAGCTAGATGTGCAAAACCAGCTTGTGTCTTTTCATATCGTCAGTGTGTCCACTACTGTCCACATATTCCCCAGTGATTATGTGTGCGTTCTGCTTTGTCTTCAGTATTCAGACAGGGCATCATGGCCGCAGTCAGACATGTAGTGAGATAAGAGAGGCAGTGTTATCTGACAAGAGAGGCACTTTGTGGCAAAGGGCGGGGGGGAAGGGAGCTCCCGCGGCCTGATTTCCCACATAAATGGAGCTGACTGAATTGTGGAAATAATGGCTCTTCCTGTAATCCGATGCCCTGGGGAACGGCACAGAGAGAACGGGCCGCAAACAGAAGAGAGGTGGGATAAAGGATGGCTGTGCCCTCAGGCTTGCATTAAAGCACTCGTCTCCTCCTTAATCCCACAATGCCCATTGCCCCATATAGGTCTACATGCTCACAAAAGCCACAGGCCAACAACAACAACCTGGACCAAAACATCCTTTTTTTTTCTCCCCATCCACTAATGCAGATGCACATATAAAACCGCCCCCCTTCTTATCTAGTTCTCTGCCTATGTGTAGTTTCGGTTGTTGATAGGGGTGTGTAAATATATTGTGTCACAATATATCGCAAATTTCGCAATACAACAATGCAACATGTATTGTGTATAGTTCACCCAAAATTAAAATTGCTGTGTGAGTTTTAGTGTCAGAACTACATTAAACATATATAATGCAATGGGGGAATATTTGTGGGTCCTGATAATGCCAATTTCTTAATTTACCAGTAAAAAGTGTCCTAGATTATTTTAAATCTAGTCAGTGAAAGCATATTCGTCTAAAATAATTCAGTATTTTCAGCTTCAGAATCATGAATATTGTTATTCTGGTGTCTCTATTGTCCTGTGCTTTGGGTTTCCAGCACCAAGTCCAAGACTATTCATTCACACACAATGTAATATCAAATTTAGCATTTTAATCACCTGTAAAAAAACATTTGTTAACTTTTATCATATGTCTTGGAGTATCGCAATAATATCGTATCGTGAGTTCAGTATCGTGACATGAGGGTATCGATACACCCCTAGTTGCTGATGATCCTTGCATGCAATGCTTGCGGTTGAAGTGCTTTAAATGTAATGTGATGTGGGACAATTTTCGTCCTTTTCTGAAGAGACATTTCATCTCCAAAAGCACATCAAACATGCACTGTGGCTTTGAGTGCAGGAAACGCGTTCTCTGTAGAGCTGCTGACTGCATGTGGGAATGGTTTCGGTGATCTCGAGTTTGATTGCTGTCGAAAGCATGTTGGCAGGCATGTTTTCGTGTGTTTATCTGGTCAGATGTGTGCGTTGAGGCCTTCTGGCAGCCATTTCCATCAGATCTACCACTGGACTAGACCACCTCAGATTTAACAGTGGTTTCTCTTACATTTTTTCTCTCTATGTGGGTGAAAGTCACGTGCCTGGGTCATATTTCTGCCTGCTTAACTGAATAAATTACGCTAACTAACCGCATGCATTATCTTATAGCTGTAGCCTATATTACTGCCATATGTACTTTGACACAATCATCTCTGATTTTAAACGAGCACTTTCTGTAAAGCTGCTTTGAAACAACATTGTTAAAAAAGGTCTATACAAATAAACTTGAATTCAATACAGGATTGAGGTTGTTTTTAGCAGGAACTGTTGGGTGCGGGTTAAGAAGTAGGAGTGTAACGATACATCGTTATATCGAGATATAAAAATCCGACAATGTGTATCGTTGACGTTGATGTAAACCATATGACTCGTGATACAGAGTTTGTTTTAGCCAAGGCTCAGCTTACTGTATTCATAAAGTATAATTCACTCAAAAATGTAAACACACAATGTATTTACATTAACATTTTGTCATCATATACTCACCCTCATGTCATTTCAAACCTATAAGATTTTCATTTAATTTTGTGAACGATTTTGGAAAAAATCTAATTGCGATTATTTTGACCAATATTGTGATTGCGATTTAATATGCAATTTTATTTTTTTAAGCTTACAAGCAATAAATCATTGTAAAATATGGATGGGAATTTTTAGGCACCTCATGAGCTGACCTCTTTCCATGCGTCGAGTCAAATTTACCTTGATTTTTAAATAAAGCAACAATATATACATCACAACAACAATACAGGGCTCCAATATATTATACTCTTATCAAATGTACCATTGTTCTTCCGTAGTATCATACTAAACTGACTTCAGTGGCTATAAAAGGTTACAACCTTTATATAAGTTACTATAAAGGTTAGAAAGGGAGGAATGTTTTTTCTTGTTTTTCACGAGACGTTGTGACTTTTTTTCCATATATTAGGGAGTGGAAATGGCTAGTAAGTCATTAAGTGCACCTCTGCCGCCATCTACTGGTTATAGTGGTAATTTTAGTGTTTGTCTGCCACAAAGTTTTAGTTTTACTTCATCTTTAAACTTTTTGTTTTACAAATAACATTAAAATTGGATCATATTTAGAGCTTTAAAAAGTGTGAAGCACTTAAAAAGCCCTTGAAAAGTGTTTGAATTTCATTCTTACGAAGAAAAAAAAACCTTTGACTATTTCCGCCACAATACCATGGTTACAGTTAGCATTGCTATATTAAATCCATGTTAAATGTTGGTTATTTTTGGATTGAAAGTCCTTTTATAACTTGTTTGTTCATGGCACAATGTTTCTCCTGGTTTCCACGCGCTGTTTGATCTGATATCTGTGGTTTACAACAGAGTTTTGTGCTGGATTTCAATGCTTCCCGCTAGATCTTTAAATGCTTTCTCACTGGATCTCCTAGCGCTGTGTAGTAACTAGGGGTGCACGATTCAGAAAATGTCACGATTCGATTCCGATTTTTAGGCTCAAGATTCGATTCAAAATCGATTTTCGATTCAAAACGATTCTCGATTCAAAAAAACGATTCACAGTATGTAAATGTAGTTTAATTTTTCCTATGTGATTGATTGTAGTAGACATACAATTTTAAAGAAAAGAAACACAAAAAACTCAATGTAGTTTGATATTACTTTACTTTGTCTTCATGCAAAAATAAAAACTGAACGCCTGCGCCTCCGACTCTGAGGAACACACACACACACACTTACTGAACGCCTGCGCCTCCGACTCTGAGGAACACACACACTTACTGAACGCCCGAACCTCCGACTCTGAGGAACACACACACACACACACACTTACTGAATGCTTGCGCCTCCGACTCTGAGGAACACACACACACACACACACACTGAATGCTTGCGCCTCTGACTCTGAGGAACACACACACACACACACACTTACTGAACGCCTGCACCTCCGACTCTGAGGAACACACAGGCAAATTAGTTACAGGTTGTTGTTCGTCCGCGTCTTTAATTTTAATCTCTGGGTTATGGCATACCATGTGATTTCTCACGTTTGTGGTGTTTCCAAAATACTTAACTTTTGCTTTGCAAAGCCGGCATATAGCATGAGTCCTATCAAGTTCCGTCTTTCCCTCGAGGTTATAAAAGCCGAAATGCGCCCAAATTATCGCCTTCAGTGAGGATGGAGCAGGTTGAATAATTCTTTCTGTGAGGTTTGCCATTGTTTGCGCCGAATGACTTTTGCTGCAGGCGTCAGTGTGAATTCGACGCAGCGCCATCTATAGGAATGCTGAGCTAAACTCATTTCAGGACAATATTAACACGGCAAAAAAAAAAAAAAAAAATATATATGAATCGATTTTTGGAATTCTATGAATGGATTCTGAATCGGCAAAGCTTGAATCGCGATTCAAATGTGAATCGATTTTTTTGCACACCCCTAGTAGTAACAGTGTTGCGTGATCAAAGATTGGCCCGCATGTAAACCTATTCTGAGCTCATCTAGTATTTCTCCAAGCTTATAAACTACGCAGCGCGGTTTCGTTTCGTTTGCCATTTGATGTTTCTAATATGCAACAGACATGGCAGGTCTTATCCGTTGGGCAACATGGTGGTAACACCAGTGCGACCTCACACCAAATTTAGTCGCACCAGCAGACTATGAAACTTACTTTATCTCCAAACTGGGCCCAGTCCAAAAAGATTAAATGAAGTGAAGCTGCAGAAACGGCAGTAACTCAGTGGTCACCCAATCTTGTGCTGGTTCCTGGTTGTGTGGCACTTGCCGTTCTACATATACTTTCAAAAGATCCCAATGTTACAAGATAATGGATGAAGTTGCAGTTTTACCAAAGTGACTCTCTTATGCCATATTTCAGTGTTTTATGAACGTGTAATTACAGAGTAATTTAGGCTTTGCTAAAAAGCTGCTATGGAAGGATGGGGCAACACACAATATTTGTGACCCTGGATCATAAAACCAGTCACAGGTCGCACGGGTATATCTGTGGCAATATCCAACTATACATTGTATGGGTCAAAATTCTCGATTTTTCTTTTATGCCAAAAATCATTAGGATATTAAGTAAAAATCATATTCCATGAAGATATTTTGTAAATATCCTACCGTAAATATATAAAACATGTATTTTTGTGAGTGAATGCAGCACAATCGTGAACATAAATGCACAACTTTAAAGGAGATTTTCTCAATGTTTAGATTTTTTTGCTCCCTCAGATTCCAGATTTTCAATATTCATATCTCGACCAAATATTGTCCTATCATAACAAACCATAGGCTACATCAATGGAAAGCTTATTTATTCAGTTTCCAGATGATGTATAAATCTCAATGTCAGAAAATGTACCCATGTGGCTGGTTTTGTGGTCCAGGGTCACATTTGACCCGACTTCAAACCAGCAGCTTGTGAGTAAATGGAGCAAAAGTGCTGTTGATCATTTCACTAATGATGAGGGCGTATATACAGTCTTAAAAGCCCACCAGCAAGTAAAGTTCAGTGTAATTCTAAGGGCTTGAGCCTTTAAAAAAGCCAAATTATGAAAGTTTTTGTAAACATTGTAAGTGGACTACAGGGAAAATTAAAATAAAATGATATTCATTAAACACTGCTTAAAGATCGGAAGGCAAAATGCTGTTAGTCTTACAAATCATATATCCTAAATAAAATGTCTTTTTAGTGTGGACTTGATTTTACCCATCATAAATCGATTGGCTTGTGATAAAAGTGACCGTTCAATCCCAGAATGGAGCCAGACTGAATGAGGGTTTGCTTAAACATTGCAGAAGTAGCGGTTTTGGGTATTGTCCGCATGCAATCAAAATTGAGCCGTTTACTTTTAGTGCACATTACTAGCCTTGTGGTTAACAATTAATAAATGCAAGTTAATCCACAGAAAATGAATAAAGTCAGCCACTACTTCTGGTTTCATCCTAATTTTAAAAAAAAAATCTTTATTTTGATGATTGATTGTGCACATCTTTGGAATAACATTCACATATTAAATGTTTTGTGCCTTTAAATTAGTCCCTGTTCTGTCTCTCTTCTGTTAATAATGTCGACCATGCTTGGCTGGGCTTCAGCATATTTTTAAGCGTAGGTTATTTTTAAGCTATATGCGTTAAACCAGTTGATTTTAACAGGGTCTGCTTGTTTTGCCTGCTTTTTGGTTGTTCATCATAGCCTGATGGTCAGGATGTGGCAAGCTTGGCAGGTCCGTCCTCTGCAGAAAAGTTTCTTTCCTTTGTGAAAGCATTGTGAAATCATCCTCTTTCGTCTGCACATAAACAGCCCATTTGACTGGTGATTTTAAAGGGCTTTAAAAGCTCTCCTTAGGCCTCCACTTTCCTTTCAGGGTCAACAAAGCAAGACTCTGAACTGGACAAGAGAGACTGATTCACCAAATAAACACAGTAAACTGGTCTGGGAGACTTAAACTTCTGTTCCAGCTGTTCTTAAACTGGTTTTGACAAACACTTTATCTTATTTTTCTTTGTTTTTACTAAATGGTGGGTTTAAGCATGGCCAGTTGGCGGCACAAGCTACTCTTGTTCTGTGTTTAGAGGATTTTCTTGGTAAGATTACGGTCTTATTTTGAAGCCCCATTAAGAGGGAGTTCTCTCCACTCCGGATTAATCCAATCTGGCACATTCCTGTTGGGAGAATCCCGTCTGGTCCTCCCAGACACCCCATCTGAGTGAGGACCGCCCTTCATGTGGACTCTCCTGTCCTCATTCTGACTGGACCCAGTGCTCTATTAAAAGCCCCTTTCACACAGAGATTCCGGAAAATACACGGATAAAGTGACCCGGGATTTGACCCGGGTTCGTTTGAAAATGGTTCATTCACACTGCCAGTGATTTGCCGGAATCAGAGAGCGCGTTCACACACAACCCGGGTATGTCCCGGATAGACGCGTGACGTTATGATGTGACGTATAAGGTACGCGTCGAAAAGACGACGATCATTTTTTTTCGGATTCGGTCGTACACTAGCGCATCACGTACCGTTCCACAAAGCTGGCGAACGATCTCGGCTTCGGCGCGGATTGCAAGGAGCTCTCGGGTCTCTGCTTCAGTCCAGTTTGCAGACATCTTTTCGTTCTTTCTTGTATCGATGACGAACACAAACTTTCTTCTAACAGAGTAACAGAGTGGCACGATAACTACCACATTGCGAAGGCTCGTGCATCATCACTACGACACACCCCTTACGGCATTTGTCCTGGCTTTTGTTCACACAGCGCGCGTTCCGGGTCTGAACACGGCAATGTTACTAGGTCCCCAACCCGGCATCGATCCCGGCATTAAACCCGGGTCGTGTTTGCGTTCACACAGAAGGCGTTCCGGCAATTTGCCGGGTTCAAAGTGCTGTGTGAATGGGGCTATAGTCAGCTGACCAAATTTTGTTTCTTTTGCGTAAGATGATAACTTGTTGCCCAATGTTTTCGGTACAATCATGAATGATACCTCTAATTGTGTGAATTTTTGAGAGCTAGTGTGCTGTTTTTCTAAGGGTGTATTCACACCCGTCTTGGTTGGTATGGTTCAAATTTCTGTTCAATGAATGGATGACCTTAGCACAAGTGTTTTTTGTTGTTTAATTTTGGTTCACTTGCTAAAAGGGCAGTGTGAAAGAGAACCACACTAAAAATAAAATCAACATTGTATTTGATCCGAGCCAAAGCAATTGAACTAGCGGACTTTCCTGGTGTGAATTAACCCTTAGTGATCTACCTTGCTATTTTTGCCTGGAAGTCAGTGTTTTGTTTTTTGTTTTAACGTCTGTGGTTATCAAGCTCAAGATATTAGTTTTATTCTACGATGTGACATCAGTGATACCCCCTTGATAGTGAACAGAAGTACTCATCTACTCTCTAGTCCGCTTCTACAGTCTCATTGTGTTTATAATTAATCATGTTCTTGCTAATTATTCTAACTCAGACTTTCCAGAATAATGTTTTTAAAAAGAGACTCAAGTTGTCGGAAGCATAATGATGGTCATGCAACCATGGTGTGGTTTGTTTATAGCCTACATTTAGCTTTGTACTTCTATTTTTAGACTTTAAATTCATAAATGTTGTTCATGTGTGAAGATTATAATACTTGGTCAAAGAACTTATTTTCTAATTATTTAATAATCCAAAAGCCAATCAAAAAGTTTTTGTTGAGGGAACCAGGGTGAGTTATATCAGACCAATAGGATAAGTGGTAAAAGAAACGCCACCGATACCAGTAAGCTCAACTATATTTTGTGCATCACTTTTAAATTCTCAAAAAGGGCATTTATTTTGACCGAGCTTTACATTTTTCATCAACTTTTTGTGTTTGTCTCATAATATGAAGCTTTCCAGTCAGTTATGGGACACAGCTGACTGATAATGGTACAGTAGACATTGCTGTCAAGCCTTGAATACCACACTCGTGTTGCAGCTGTTGGCATGTAACTTGTGGGATTGAGTGACAGCAACGTAGGAATGTGTCCATTGTATCCCAGTACACCAACTGTCCCCCGAAATCGTGACATAAACCAATTCCCCATAAATGCTGAGCTGGACCTCTGACGCCAAAACACAAGGGTGAAAACCTGTTCTTTTCCTTGCGTGTGTTTGGCTTGATCTGGCATTTCATGATCTGAGTTCTGGAATAAAGAAATACAGTAAATTAGGGGTGTACCGATGCCCTCATCTCACGACTCGATACATATCACGATACTGAACTCACGGTACGATATTATTGCGATACTCTGAGATGTGATAAAAGGTTAACAAAAATGTTTACTGTTGATTTAACAATTTGGTATTACATTGTGTGTGTAAATGAATAGTCTTGGACTTGGTGCTGGAAACCCAAAGCACAGGACAATAGAGACACCAGAATACCAATATTCATGATTCTGAAGCTGAAAATACAGAATTATTTTACACGAATATGCTTGTGCTCTTTCACTGACTAGATATATTTAAAATAATGTTGTCAGTTTTTACTGGTAACAAGACATTTGACATTATCAGATCCCACAAATATTCCCCCAGTGCATTATTATACATTATATTCAACATTACATTCACAGTTTAATGGAGTTCTGACACTAAAACTCAAAAAAAATTATTTTTTTCTCAGTTTTTTATTTTGGGCGAACTATCCACAATACATATTTGTTGCATTTTTGTAATGCGATATTTTGAGACACGATATATTGTTACACCCCTACAGTAAAATTAATCTGCATTTGAAAATGTTAAACATCAGTATTCAGAAGACTAATCTAACTTTCATTTTGCTTTCACAGGATTCCTTGGACTTCACAGCCACATCTTCAGCATTTTTAGCTGGATTTTAACCTTTCCCATCTGAAGACGGCCATGGAATCGGTAAATCCCATCTTCCTTTCTTGTTGCGGCTAATAATGATGGTTTGACTGTTACTGGCTAGTTCCTCGTTTTTGGTGCTACAGTTGGTTATGAGTAAACACAACTGATGCTGAAATATCTGTGTGTCAGTGTCAGTGACTTTGGCTGCATTGGGATGTTTATTCTGAAATATCTTGAGAGATAGTTTTCATCTCGTAGCTAGTTTGGGAATGGGCTTTGAACTCTTGGTTTTCCCTTTGGTTAAACAGTGTATATGTTTGAACATGCAGGTTTATTTGTGAATGTGATGCCAGTGAGTTTGTTGGCGCCGATGCTAGTACCAACAGGCAGGTGTACGGCTCAGCTCTGGAATGTGTGTATTAGGAGCAGAGCTTATTGCATGCCTGGGCCCTGCCTGCCACCGCTTTTGTTAAAGGTTTTTGTTTTTGAGTGTGGATTTGCTTTCTCTCTGTAATGTGTGCGTAGAGGCTGTTGTTTAAATGGGTCACTGCGTGCACTGCTTCCCTCTCTAGCACGCAGCTCATGTGACTTCTTCATCAGTAAGCAGTGCCAACCTATGAGTCTGTAGAGACTCTTTACTTTCCACCATGAAAGCTAACACAGCACAGGCAATATGCTGTTGTGTTCTTGTAAGAAAGGCTTAAAATATGAGTTAAATCACCTAATAAAAACATCAGTAAAAAGTACAATGCTTTCATTTCTTACTCACCATTTAAACCTTCCTCTGTAGAACACAAAATTAGTAAATTAACAAATCAATTTGGGACAAATGCTGTTAACCCTTTCACACGTAAGTTTAAAATATTCTAACTGACCCCCCAGCGTGAGTTTTTCAAGGCGACCGTTATTTAGAACCTGTCACTTTATCGTTTCCATGGTGACGCGTCATTGCTTGTCACGTGACACAGCGCAAACACAACACAGCGCTGAATGAATGATGATCTGCTTTTATGCAATTTTCTCTTTTTGATTCAAAATATTCAAAATATGTTAGATATAGCATGAAACACAGATATTTTCCGATTGTCAAATATGTGCATGTGGATGTGTTTGGTTGTTTAAACACTTTTATAACGATCGCGTTAGTTGAGCTGTATGCGCGATGGGCGGCGCCATGTTAGTTTGTGCTGGATTTACAACACGTCAATTCCTCCACTTCTCACGAAATACATGAAAGTAAGTGGCAGGTTAACTGGGAGAAGAATAGGGTAAAATGTAAAGCTACTTACACATTGTGAATCTGATATGAATAAAACATGTCGTCTTATTATGATGGAAAGGATTATTATTGGCGCTTCCATAGACATCTGTGTGTATTTTACAAACTCAAATTCATTGGTTTGCTAGTACTTATGTGATTTTAAATGCCTGAAACCTAAAATAAACATTATGTGGTTGAAAACACTGAATAGTTGTGATATATGACAAGCGCGAGCACGTCCATCTCTGGCTCAGTGCCAGCCAACGCGCGAAAGCACATTTGAATTTAGCAGTTGATCACGTGATGCGCTGACCGTTCTAATCACACCGGTGTGATCGTACGCTCCAGGGACCAGCCAAGACTGATCACACGGGTGTGATCGTACGTGCGAAAGGGTTAAGTGCCAAATACAACAGATAAGCATCACATGACCTGTGTTATATTCCAGCCATTAGACAGTATTATATGACTTTGTTGAAATTTTAGTGATTTAATCACACAATAAATCAATTGGCTTGTGCAATGAGATCAGTCTAAAAGTGTTTGTCTTCTTTGCTCCACATGGCTTGAGTCAGACAGGAGAGAATATGTTGTCTGTAGGCATGTGACGGTATCAAAGTTTCATGATAATTGCCGAATCTATTATCACGATATTGTTAACTAATGAATTAACCAATGTTAACTTATTTCATCTAGCATGTTGTAGTCCAGATTAGAATATAAAGATAATGAATAATGAAAAAAAAAAGTATTTTGTGTTGTGATAAACACCATTATGATTGCAAGAATATTAATGGCTGTTAAATATGTTAAATAGTTCAGAAGCAGAACGTAGCACAGCTGCTTTGTTTACGGGGGTTACGCTGCAGTTTCGCTGTTCAATAAGCGATTGAATGTCTCTTGTCAGAGATTGAATGCGGTGTTGAACATTTTAACTAGTTGATGGAAAAGTATTCTTGAAATAAATAAATAAATAATTCATAATAAATATTATTCACTGTTTTAAAGTGCCCACAATAACAATACCATGTATTACCGTATATCGGCACATGTCTAGTTGTCTGTTTGTGTTTTGGCCGCCGTTGATGATTGACAGGTCTGCTAGGTTTTAGGGACTGCACCCTTTGACGGAAATGAGTAGAGCGGTAGATGGACATTGCATGCAGCCGTGTTGTATTGATACATCAAATCGATAGATATTGATAGATGCATCGTTACACCCCATTATTGACAGATGGTCACATCCACCACAGCTCTCACTTTCAAAATGTATGCAACCGATGGGCTATTCGACAATGCCAGTGGATGGGGAAGAGCATTAGTGAATAACAACTTGTGTATCTCTGTTCGGATGGTTTCATATTGCGTAAAAATATTCTGCTGATCTCTTTTTATGTTCCACCTAAACGCATTCAGATTTTCGAACGAATTTTTGTTTTCTTCCTCGTTCCTTGCAGTTTTGTACGTAGCATGTTGCCGCCACTGAAGTAGTGAATGCTGTTTCTGCTCGGCATACAGGCTGACAGACTTCTCCAGATATAAACGGCAGTCAAGATCCGGTTTACCCTCCGAAACACTGATAATGTCCTCCATTTTCTGTGTCCCCGTGGAGCTCCGAGTTCTTCTGGTGTTTACCTCTGAAATCAGGCCATATCTGCTTACCGTCAGTAGAAACCAAGAAGACTGATCACAAAGCTCATTATGCTGGCAGCGCGCTGTGTGTGTGTGTGTGTGTGTGTGTGTGTGTGTTTTCCTCCCCCCAAACCCCTTCCACTTCTCATGTGATGCCAGTCACATGGTTTCCAGGCACCCAGAGCCGTAAATCAGAATCAGATTTTATTTTTAACCACTCTAAATCCACCGCCATGCTTATGGTAAGCATAGGCTCTTGCTTCGGCCCTCTCTACCTTCCTTTCCCCTTGAACCCTGTGCACCACGCACCAGAGATCTGATCATATTTGCAGCATTGCAACAGCGTTTGGCACCGCTACAGATGAAAGCTGCTCATTACAAGCACGTTTTTCATGTCCTCCTCGCCTCTTTCCAGAGCCGTCCCTCAGTGAGATTAGTCTGCAAAACTCCAGTGGGGAAATGCAGCCTTGCCAGTCAAATTACATAACTCTCATAGCCGGGGCTTGAGACAACTATAGAGGCTTTGTTCCCAGGTTACTCCTCCTCCTCCTCTCCCCTCTTGGCGGCCCACATGTTAATTGTGGTATTGAAAGAGTCTGTGTGCTTCGAACAGGCTCGGCTCTGTGGTTAGAGAGCAGAAAACTTGCATCATTAACGTGCACAATGGCATCATGCTCGTATGCGAGCGCAGAGATTAGAGGAGCAATCGGGCTCTTCCTGTGAAACACAATTTGGGTTTGCGACTTGGACGGAAGCAATGGGGCCTTCTCTGCATTTTGAGTCACTTTTCTAGTGGTTGAGTTGGTAACACTTTATTTTAAAGGGCACCTATTATGACATTTAAAATGTTCCTAATGTTGTTTTACATGCATGCAATGACAAAAAACACTTTTGTTGTCGGATAATATGCATTTATTTTTGCTTAATATTACTCGGTACTTAAATGTATAATTACGAGGTAACAATGACACCTTAAAATAAAGTGTAACCGTTGAGTCGTGCGCTTGTCGATTCTGCTGCTAATATGAGTCAACATCCAGCAGAAATGAGAAGTCTTACTGCACAAGCGCGGGCCTGTAACGCATGCGATGCAGGATGAGGCTGATTTGAATCGGAGTTGGTTGCTGTGTTCGCTGTATTGACACATTAAAGATGGGTATTCTATGACTGCAATTTGCATACTGATGAGAAAGCAGCTTTGTTTTGCTTAGAACACATTTCAACATTGCCAGGGTTTGTACAAATGAGGCAGGAATAAAGGTGCGATCACATTTACCATTGCTCTGCAAAAGTTTACGAGTAATTCCAATAGTAGTTTCTTATGAGGGCAAACTCATTTTCAAGTTGGTTGTGTAAATTTGCTGTGCTGACCCACAGAAGCTGCTTGTTTTGAAAGTGCTTCATGCATCTCAACGTTATTGACAATGGACCTTTTAATTTTTACACATGAAAATTTGCTGCTAACGTGATTGCAACTTTTTGGCTGGAAAAGAAAGTTAATTATATTTACTAGACAGTTTGACTGGTAGTATTAGTAATTTAATCTCAAAATTAATTCATTGTATTTGAGTTTGCATGCAAGCATTTGCATCTAGCTGAATGCATTGCCTTCATTTTTAATTTCTACAATTCCTCTTCTGTTGCACGAGGGGGTTTTGAGCATTATCAGCATGCAAAACCATGCATGGATGCACACTTCACAAATCCACCGGAAGTAGTAGGCTATACCATCTGGGTACTTTTGGGATAGTGTTTTCAGCGTGATTTCTTTGGGATGCACTGTAGGTCCTGGCAGGCATTGCTCTGGTTTCTCATTGGTTGCATTGCATTGCATTTCATTTAATTCAGTCTCTCCAAGTCTGACCATATACTCAGTTCAGAGCAGACACGCTGAGAACGTGTTCAGAGCACAAGTTCAGAGGAAGTGCTGTAGGTTGGTTGTGGTTGTGGGTGTGGTCCTCTTCCTCCAGATTGCATGTAGCACTTATGTGCAAGGAAGTGCAGCTTTAAACTCTTTGCTTGTCTCATCATTCATCTTCCTTCTCTTTTGGCAATACAACGGACATGTCCATTTAGTAAATGAAGAGACGCTCGTATCTAGAGGGATGTGCTGCCAAGACTATAGAGCTGGCGTTTGTCCTTCTGCTTATGTCCCACGCTGAGAGGGATCATAAAATCTCATGATTACGGGTGTCTCATGGCTATCGGGAAGTTAAGACGAGGAACAAATCATATGGGTGCTGTGGTGGGACAGTGAAGGGTGTGATTTTTGGTATGTCAAATCATCGTGCGCAAAATGTAGCTCGCCCCAATGTTTTGTCCTTGGTCTAATTTTAGTACACATCAAAACTAGATCTTTTTATTTTATTTTTATGCAACCACCTGGTTTGTTGATACTCTGACTCAGGATTCAAGTCATAAAGTTTTATCTCAACAAAGATGTCTTGTTTTTGTGGTGCAGCCTTAAAAAGCAAGCAATTTTTTAGGTGTTTCCCGGAGGCCTAGTTGAGTCGCTACAGGTCTTGAGCTTCAGACCGTGATGTCGTGCTATGCATTTACACAGCATCAAATAAATACTAAGCCCACTTGACAGACAAGAGGCCCAATGAACTACAAAACCCAATGGAACAAATTAGATTTTTATGTTCTAATCTGAGCCAAAGAGCCCTCCCATGGTGCCGCGGGGCAGTCATGATTTTAGCATGCTGGTTCAGCTGCATGGGTCTCCGGCACGGTGATTAAAGAACACGGAGAACTGCGGAGATGTTGCATTGTTTTCCATAGACGCCCTTTCAACTCAATCTGCGAGCAGTAATTGCTTTCTTTGTAAATGTAATGTTTTATCTTTACTGTGACAGTACAATGGAGGAAGTCCTTGTCCCTTTTCTAATATAGGAAGTGTATGAAATGCACAAAGCTGGCCGTAGAGTAGAGGCTTTATGTTTTAACAAACAGTTCCCGTCCAGAATATATCATAGCGAATCCGTTTCTCAGGTCAGATGATGTTACATGTTCTCTGTATTGGTGTTGTCACGATACGATACCTTTTTTGGATACCATGGCCATACAAATATTTTATTATTTTTTGATAATTTAGATAATTTTGCTGCAATATTTTACACACAGCACGGAGGCTTTATTTGAAACTGAACTAAATATACAAAAAAAGACAAGTAAACAGTCAGTAATTAAAATAGAACAAAATAAACAAATTGCAAATGATAGCTCAAATAAATAGATTAGAGTAAAAAGATACATTTAATAAACTTGGCTTTAAGTTTTTCAGGTGGGTCTGACAGGCTAGTATTCAGGTAAGAAACACTACAGTAATTAAATGTAAATAAAAAAACACTGGGTCTTGATTTGGTTTATTAGGCCGCTGTCACTTTAAGAGCTTATGCACGGATCCAATATACTGTTACACAACATGCGCTGTCTTTCTCAACTATACTTTCCCAAACTGACTGTTATTACATAAATACCTGCCAAGACGGGCATTTTAACATAATGATGTGTGTATTTGACCGTTTAAGTGCAATAACACCACAAACACACATTTGGTACGAGCTGCTTGCGAGCTGTTTGAGATGTGGATTTATGTGTGCGCCACGTATACATTTTATGTTTAAAATTATGTACAATACAAGCACTATTCAACCGGAGTCTATAAGACGACGAGTGAGTGAGAGGAGGCGGGTGTGTGTCAAATTATAAATCGAGTGAGAAGTGAGCAGCTAGAGGTATCATGTATCGATACTGCAGAAAAGGAGTATTGAAGCCATTTCCGATATTTCTGACAATATCAATATTTTTGACAACACTACGCTATAAGTTTATAAAGACTGGCATATCTGAAATGTCACATAGAATCGTTAATTCCTGAAAAAGAAAAGAACAAGCATAAATCTGAGCTTGTATGAATGCACTCCTGCTCTGCGCACCCCCTCCTTTTCATTCCTCAGTGACGTTCTGGTTTTCCCCCTGCTCCCTTGTGTTTCTTTCTCCTCCCCTGCATGCCTTATCACTCTCACTGACTGAATCACGATGACGGTGCTGTTAAAATGTTGCTGCTGCTGATTTACCGGATTTCCTGATCTTCGTTTGCTCTCACAGTTTGATTTTGGGATTGACGACAGAATTCACTGTTTACAACATGAAATCAATCACAATATGCCCCAATTTACTGTTCTGGTATTATTGTGAATTATTCATCCATGCATGTTATTCCAAATATAATTTTTTTGTAATCTTTCATAAAAATCTAATAACTTTCACATGATGAAGTTGAAGAGAAAGCATTACATTTCCCAACTGAGATCTTACTTGTGTTTAATGCGAGTTTTTTTGTTTTGTTTTGTTTTTAGCAATTCATTCTTACACCGTATTTGAGAGCTTTAAAGGAACACTCCATTTTTTTTGGAAATAGGCTCATTTTCCAACTCCTCTAGAGTTACACAGTTTTACTGTTTTCGAATCCATTCAGCCGATCTCCGGGTCTGGCGGTAGCACTTTTAGCATAGCTTAGCATAGATCATTGAATCTGATTAGACCGTTAGAATCTCTCTCAAAAAAATGACCAAAGAGTTTCAATATTTTTCCTATTTAAAACTTGACTCTTCTGTAGTTACATCGTGTACTAAGACTGACAGAAAATGAAAAGTTGTGATTTTCTAGGCCAATATGACTAGGAACTATACTCTCATTCCTCGATTATTACGCAGGAATGAGATTATAGTTCCTAGTCATATTGGCCTAGAAACTTTTAATTTTCCGTCGGTCTTAGTACATGATTAAACTACAGAAAATTCCAGATTTAAATAGGAAAAATATCGAAACCCTTTGGTCATTTTTTTGACAGAGATGGATTAGAAAACGGTAAAACTGTGTAACTCTAGGGGAGCTGGAAAATGAGCCTATTTCCAAAAAAAGTGTAGTGTTCCTTTAATTGCAGAGCACCTATTCTGAGGAGCTGAACTGTTCACCAGCATCTGACCATAATGACCTTGTTTTCTCATTGTTTATGTTAGACAGGCTCTGGTTTCAGGAAATAGTGCTGTTAACATTTTGTTCAGATATCTGAACTCCTGTGAAAGGGCTGAGACTGTGTTCAATAAGGCCTGTAACGTTGAAAGCCCAGCACCGGGCATCGAACCCATCCCGGCTTGCTTAGGCTTTGCCAACCCCGAGCTCAGTGACCTTTCCAATCAAGTGTCCCTCATCTGGTCTCAAGCCAACCGCACTCTTGGGATGGACGGTCCTTGTTTACAACCCTTCAGTGTGCATGCATGCTGTTTTCTTCTCTCATTAGAGGTGCTGACCTTTGCTCGCTGTGATAATTCCCTGTGAAAACAAGAAATTGGGTGAGAGAAGCTGCTTGTTACTTCAAATGTCCAGTGTCCTGTTGTGTAAATATTGTCAAATGTTGCATTAATCAGCATGTGGCATGTTCTGTCAAAGCTCATGGTCCGACCTGTGCTCGCTAACCCGCGTTAGCCACTTTCTGAAATGACGCCACACTTTGCATTGCCACAAAGGACGCCATAGCCGATGTTATCGTAACATGCATTCTTTCTGTTGAAGACATTTTAAGCATTTTTGGACCATTTGCAATGTTCAAGCACTTGAATCTTGAATCTTTATGATTCCGCAATGTGAAAAACAAACGTAATCTTGAAATCTAATCATAAAAAGGAATTTACTGTATGTCAAAGAAGATATGGATCTGTGAATATTAAAACACTCCTATTTAAAAACAGTAGTGTGCAGGTGTCCGTGTCCGTTCACATACAACCTGCCAAAATAAAAGTTTGGTTTAACTTGAATAAATTACATAAAATATAATACTATTGTATACTAGTAAAACGTATTTTTAGTTAATAATAATTATAATAATATTACAAATAGTTATCACGCAATATCAGCTAAACCACTGTAGTTTTAATTTGATTAACAATTCAATTAGTCTTTTATAATGTAAAGTTTTATGCATTCCTTATGCACTGTTTGTGATCATGCCTTTATTAAATCATACAAATCATACTGTATTATTGTAGATGATATATATTGCACACCCTACAACTAAGAGAGAAAGTCACTGACTGGTCTTGAAACTTTAATTGAAAGGAATAACCAGTTTTAAATTTTTGCTATAAAGACTATACAGTGCTATTTTACATTTGATTACTTTATTAAATTAATTGTTAACTGTTAGACCTGAAAAACTTAGAGCAATGCTTGTTTCATTTGTATATTTGTTCTATTGTATGTATTTGTGCTAACATTTAATTGTTAATTTGTTCTTATTTCATTACTAACTATTTTTTTTTGTATATTCAATTGAATTTTGAAATCAAGCTTTCTTATGCGGTGTGTAAAGCTATTGAATCAAAATCACCCCATTGATAAATCATAAATGCATTGAGTGGGCAAACATTAGGTGAGATAATTGTAAAGGTAATTGATCAATCTTTGTGAATAAATGCCTAAACCAAAATCTGTTCATTATAAAGTAGTGCTGCACGATTTTATCCAGACATTAATGGCTTATTGATCATTATAGGTGTTATTTATCATTTAGTTATTGCTAGTTTGAGTTGAAAAATACACATTTTAACATTATCTATGATCTGTGTTTGCATTTAGCTTGAGAACCAAGCAAGTTGACTCACGAAACCATTTGTTTATATCGCAATATTGACTTCAATAATCGCAATATGACATTTTCCCCAAATCGTGCTGCCCTAAATACATGAATATTAAAACATGAGCAGTGTAAATACCATCAATAGTCATGTTCATCATAAAGCGATCGTGTCGTGAACTTTTTGAAGCTTTAAAATATCGATTGCCTAGAATTTCAATAAATATACAAATTATGAGAATATTCAAATTGTTCCTGTGGTATCAAAAATGGCATTGAATATCGATATTTCTCAAGGTATGGTGAATTCCAGTATCGTGACAACACTAGTTCCTACACGCCTACAGTGAGTGTATCGTGGTGGATAACATGAGCTCCCCGTCTGCACTACTAATCTCAATCACGGCTTCAACTTTGTGACATTTGTCAGTGGCCACCGTCTTCTCAAATTGCCAATTCTTGTTGAAAATGAATCTCGTCCGGATGCTTTCTCTCTGCAAATCGTTCACACGATCTGCACTGTCCCGCCACGGCAGCGGATACAAGCTTAGAAGTCAAGGAAGCGCTTATTGAATAAACCCTGTTGTTCATCTAATCTACTTTTTGTTTGGTCTCTGTATTGAGTAAAGTTGTCTTTATAGAAAGGAGGAGTTGTATTGTTCTGTTGAATGTTTTAAAGCCGCTCTTATCTGACAGCATTCTTCAAGCAGGTGAGCGTGTGTGTGTGTGTGTGTGTGTGTAACCTCACTTAAGTCTCGCTGAAAGAACTGTGCTCGCTTATGTTTTGACTCTAGGGAAGGGTCGAGCTCCTCCGGATCCAGGTGTTCTTCATATCACAGGGCTCTCAGTGACAGCAGCCATGCTTGTGTGTGTGTGTGTGTGTGTGTGTGTGTATCCCTTCCCAGCGTCTGGCTGTGAATCCTGCCAGCTGAATGGACAGAACCGGCACAGAATGGGCCTGAACTTGTGGAGAGGAATTTATCTTTGGAATTGCAATCGTGGCATTCAGTGCTTTCCTTTTTCCTGGCTTGCAGGGAAATGTGTTTCTGCAGTGCTTGTACACTCAGTGATTCATGTTGAATACTCGCACTAAAGTTGCAATGATTTTTGTTAGTTAAATGCATAGTTAATGTTGCTGTGATTTGTTATGTTATAGGAACACTCCACCATTTTTTTTAAAAATAGATCTTATTCACCGTCTTTCCTACATTTAGATAGGTGGGCAAATGCATTTTTGTCTCAGTGCATGCATTGTTTTAGTTTGACAGGGTCGCCGCTAGCTTAGCTTAGCATAATGAATGGAATCCTTTGTTGCCAGCTAGCATGTCCTGAGTAAAAAACGGTGGAGTGTTCCTTTAAATTTTAGGTCATTTTGTTTCAAGCTGAATTGATTTCAGATTAAATGTTAAAACATTTTCGTTCTGATTTCAATTTCGTGACAACAACGCGGTTTGTGTTGGTGAGGTAGTTATTTTAGGGATGTTCATTCCATTGTTTTGTTCATAGACGCTTGTTAACCGACAAGATGGTTAATTAGAATTAAATTAAAATGGATAAATATCTGTTTTCTATTTTTAGTTTAGTTACATGTGCAAATTAAACAGCAGCATAAAGTTATAAATAGTTATAAATGCGAAATATATTTCCCTTAAATTAACAGATTAACTAAACAGAGGAAAAAATCGTGGCATTCAGGGCTTTCCTTTCCTGGCTTGCAGGGAAATGTGTCTCTGCAGTGCTTGTACTGGGTACGGCTCAGTGATTCATGTTGAATAATCACACTAAATTTGCAATGGTTAATGTTGCTGTGTTTTTAACATTTAATTTTTGGTCATTTACTTTCAAACAGAATCGATTTCAGTTGAAATGTTATGGCAGAATAAGTTAAAAACATTTTAATTTCAATTTTGTTAGTAAGTTATTTTAGGGATGTTCATTTCATTTAGTTTTTTCCTGACCGTTAACATAAGCTCGTTGACCAACAAAGGTATAAATAGGTCAATATGCAAAATATATTTCACTTAAATGATTAACAAATAAACAAAACAAAGGTAAAAACTGCAACAATTTGTATATACCTAGCTTCTTTTAATTTTTAGTTTTTACGGAAAGAAAACTGAGATGGCAGTTATTTTATTGTGAGTGTACACAAATAAAAGTAAACCCTTTACATTTTCGAATGATGTCTATCCTGTCTTACTCTCTGTAACCATTCATAACGGAGTATTTTAGTGTGTTTCCGCTGTTAGGAAAGGCAAAAATTCAAAATAAAATAGTTAACAAAATATAAGAAGTTACACTGTTCAATTTAAATAGTCCGTAGTACAATCTGTGCCGTTCAGCGTGACCACTCCCCCACTGTGAAGTGCAAATCCTATTATGTATACATAATAAATAACAATGTAGCATCCGAATACATCACGATTATGGAAACATTTGGATTCGTGCCAAATGAGAGCGAGGCTACATGAGGCCATCGGCAGTTTCAGTTTCATTATGAATTAGTTTTGACTTGACGATTAATTGCTACTTATTCTTGTTCTGTTCTGAATGGTTAAATTGAAAGGATTTGTTGTGGAGTGAGGGGAACTAAAATAGCTATGTTTATAGTTTTTAATAATAATAATACATTTAATTTATAATGCACTTTTATAAATCCCAAAGAAAACCAGATAAAACAGTTTATAATGTTTGTAAACATTTGGTTAATGGTTTACCAGTTAATTATAAACATCACTAAAAAGATAACCCGGCACACATATTTATGTATTATAATGTTTTAAAAAAATATATATATATAGATGAAGGTTGTAGTTTATTACAGTTATATTGGTGCACATAATGTATGTTGACATTTTATTCCTGATTTAATTTATTGAAACATGCTTATTTTAAACTTTTATTTACTTTCACATTTAACATTTTGAATCTACTTGCTACTTAGCTACAATGGTTGTCTGATTAAAATAAAATCGCAATTTAGAGCAAAAACATAAATATAGAAATATATTGAATTTCACAAATTTTTTTTTTTTTTTTTTTTTCTAAAGCAAAATTAACATTACATTTAAATGAACATGTTGAATCTACTTGGCTACAATGGTTGTCTGGTTAAAATACAATCACATTTTAAAGAGAGAGAGCGAGAGAAAATATATTTAGAATTTCATAAGAGCTGATTTTTTTTTCTTTTTTTTTCTTTTTTCTAAAGCAATCCTAGAGTTTTGTTTCAGAACTTGAGAAGGGGCCGGGCATTCTGGGCATCTGTGGGCAATCAGCTGCTCCGAGATGGAAAGCAGTCACAGTTCGACTTTGTGTCCATTCTCTCTGCTGGAGCCGATCAGGGTCCGTCAGCACAACAGACGAGGCGACAGATGGACCTCCTCAGACTTAACCCTTCCCACGCCACACACTCCCCATCTGTCCAGCCGAGCTCACTCCACCATCTCACTCACACACTCCCTGCTTTGCTCTCTCCTAGCCTGTCCGGAGTTTACGTGAACTGTTGCGGTCTCTGGTGCAAAGGGACATATGGCCGGCACTGAAAGAGGAAATCCAGAATGCTCCCCATGTCTGCTTGTTCTCTCTCACTTTCCCCTCCGTCCTATGCCATGAAAGCGTCAATAGAGGCTTGTTTTGCTCCGTGTTTTTTGTGTGCGCAGACGCGCCACACCCTGGGATATCGGTTGGCAGGCATCCATCTCGGTCAGATGACTTGTCTGTGTGTAACACTGTTTACATGAAGAGGTTGGGCGGCATTATGTCGTATTCCAGTTGGTCTTGTACTAGCCTACTCGTTTTATTGATATGGGATTTGTAGCCATTGATGAATTTTAAACGCAGTTGTACTTTTTGGGTACCAGGGTCCATTTTTTTTTATTGTCGTTCAGTTCTGAGCAAATGTTGCCCTCTTTCTCGGTGGCAATATAGGGACTCTGGGTAATTGGTGTCCAAACCTTCTCCTAATCAATCACCGATTGAGCAATGAGCTTCACACTGAAATTCTTTTGCTTCTTTTTGTGCTCACTTTTATTGTTTAACCTTTCACCAGTGCTAAGGTGTGTAGCAAGCGCATAGTTTTCTCTTATTGTTGTGATAACTTATCAGTTGTTTTGAGGAAATGTCATCATCATAGCAGTGGACAACTCTTGAATTATGTTAGTTGTTCATTGTCAATGTCTGTTGGCAATGGGGCCATTTGAGATCATACAAATGCTGATGCAATACTAAAAATACAAAGTGCAGGCCGTAAAGATCATGTAATTTGCCACCTAATTCAATTGAATACTGCATTTAAGTTTGAATGCATACTAGCAACCGACAGTACAACCATTTGGAGAACTCAAACTATACAATTGTTGTCAGTATGAGCATCTTTTTATAATGTAGTGGTAATCTGTACTTTTATTCAGCTGAAGAAGAGCACAGAATTGATCTGTGCAAGGGGTGAAAGTTACCTATATGAAAACTATGGCCGATACAATAAATCTTTATTATATTTTTTTAATAATTTTTGAGAGCCTTATTACAAAAACATCTCACCATTTAAATACATGCCTCAAATACAATTATGATGTTCTCATTATAATTATATGTAGCCGATATCACTTTACTGTATTTTCCTTTTTTTAAGTGATTCCAATCATATTTCAAGCAATTCAAAACCATCACGGCAAAGATTAACATTTTGCCCGAACCGATAATTCTTTATATTTGAAAGCCGATAACCGATATATGGCTGAAAAATCAAAATCACATTTTTTATATAATTTGTAAGAGCCTGATTACAAGAAAAAAAATCTCACTATTAAAACCCATGTCCTAAGCACACAATTATAATGAGGCCGTAACAATGTTCTCATGATAATTTTATGTAGTCGATAAGACAGACTTGCACTGGCACATCATATTTCAAGCAATTCAAAACCATCATGGAGAACAGTGCACGTCTGAAGTGTCTACGCTGAAGGAAATCCAATATTTATCGGCCAAATTTTCTTATCAGGCCGATAACGATAACATTAAAAATTAACATATATCGGCAGATACCGATATATCGTGCATCCCTACTTTTAAAAATTAGTTCAATTTGGTTTAGTCTTCCACTGCCGCCCCAGTATGACCGGCAAGTATCCGTAACACGGCACATAAAGTAGTAAAAACAGCAACACACTTAATGGGTCTCTGGTTGGGTTTTTTCCTGTCTGCCCCTGGCACTAAGTCCAAGTCAAACAAGAGCTGGTGACAAGGGTAGTAAACCCCGTCCAAGTCTGACACTGCAGGGGTCTGGCAGACTCTGCTGTAGAATGGCAGACAATTTAATCTGCAAAGTAAACCATGTAAAAGGAAAGCTTTCAATATTAGTTTATTGCAAACAGTTTCACCAGCCAGTGACCCTGCGGACTTTAACTCGATTTGTAATCCAGTTCGTCAGATGCAGAGAGTTGAGGTACTTTTAACATGTTATCTGCACGCATGAAAATAATTAAAGCGTTGTGCTTCTCTGAGGGAAAAAAAAAGTGCATATATTTATTTAACTGAATTCCCTTTATTTAGCACCAAGCTATAGGCTATTTTGATTTTAAATGGTTTTAAATATAATGCGTAGCCTTAGAAAATGGTTCATGGATTCTCGTCCCTCTCGAAACGGGTAAATTGCAATCAAGGATTTAAAAAAAAAAGAGGAATCGTGACGGCCCTAGACATGAGTGTTTTATCATGTAGTTGGGCTACAGAAGTTTAAATGGGAGGGAAAAACCCTTTGGTTTTCTTAGCTAAACATCAGGGGTGAAAGAAGGTTTCAATACACTGATCATTTCTTTAGTACACTGTGTATCTCTGATTTGATTCACTTACAAAGTATCAGATGTGCGTACTTCCTAGGAGGATGAAAGTTACCCGGTCAACTGGCGAGTGATTTTTACTTGCATTTGCTTGGCGAGTGTTAATTTTGTACCCTATTGGCAACTGTTCATTCAGGCTTGGGTGCATTTCTGAGGCCAAGCAACAGCCGTTACTCACATCTGTGGCTGAAAAGACCCATGGCAGTTTCTCCCTCTGTCCAGAGAACAATACAATGGGATTTAGGAAGGGTGTAAAACTCCTCGGTCTATCATTGAGAAGTCGGAGGACCCAGCGAGAGGTCATGGAAAAGGTCTTGAAAGGGTGGTTGAATGAAATTACAACTAGAGCCGCACAAAAAGTAATACTGTGGACTCTCAGCAGAGCAGGAGGGGTGAGCAATGTGACATTGGCCAACCCCAGGATCTCCTTTCAGGACAAAGGTCAGGGCGCTGGGCCGATAATACACAGAGCTCCCATTCATACCCCAGCAGCGCACAAAGACGAAAGCTTGAAAAGAGCTGAGACCAGTCTCCTCCTTGACACCCATCTAATTTAGCTCTTTTTTATTTCCAGGCTCTCTGCTTCTCTCAGTTAGAGATGTGACCGGGCCTCAGGGACATCCCACAAGCACTGACACTTATTGATTCAAAACACCAACTAGGGATGCATGATATATCGGCCACCATATCGGTATTGGCCGATTTAATGTAGCGTTATCGCCCCAATAAGAAAATTTGGCCGATATTTTTAAAGCCGATAAATAATGGATTATTTCCTTCAGCTGAGATACTGCACTGTAAAAAATGTGGCTGCGATTAGTTATAACAACTTAAAATTGGTTGAGATAACTTAAATATCCAACTAAACTAAAGTTAACTAAACTTAATATTTTAAGTCAAGCATGAACACATACTTTTTAAAGTTGAAACAATGTTGGATTTTAAGTTGGATAAATAATCGCAGCCACATTTTTTACAGTGTATCGGTGCAGCCCTAGTATAGATTTATCGGTATTACTAGTCAATTATACTCTATATTCTCTACTAGTCAATTATACTCTATATTCTACTAGTCAATTATACTCTATATTCTCTACTAGTCAATTATACTCTATATTCTACTAGTCAACTATACTCTATATTCTACTAGTCAATTATACTCTATATTCTCTACTAGTCAATTATACTCTATATTCTACTAGTCAACTATACTCTATATTCTACTAGTCAACTATACTCTATATTCTACTAGTCAACTATACTCTATATTCTCTACTAGTCAATTATACTCTATATTCTTCTAGTCAATTATACTCTATATTCTCTACTAGTCAATTATACTCTATATTCTACTAGTCAATTATACTCTATATTCTACTAGTCAATTATACTCTATATTCTACTAGTCAATTATACTCTATATTCTACTAGTCAACTATACTCTATACTCTACTAGTCAATTATACTCTATATTCTTCTAGTCAATTATACTCTATATTCTACTAGTCAATTATACTCTATATTCTCTACTAGTCAATTATACTCTATATTCTCTACTAGTCAATTATACTCTATATTCTCTACTAGTCAATTATACTCTATATTCTACTAGTCAATTATATTCTCTACTAGTCAATTATACTCTATATTCTACTAGTAAATGATACTCTATATTCTACTAGTCAATTATACTCTATATTCTCTACTAGTCAATTATACTCTATATTCTACTAGTCAATTATACTCTATATTCTACTAGTCAATTATACTCTATATTCTCTACTAGTCAATTATACTCTATATTCTACTAGTCAATTATACTCTATATTCTACTAGTAAATGATACTCTATATTCTACTAGTCAATTATACTCTATATTCTACTAGTAAATGATACTCTATATTCTACTAGTCAATTATACTCTATATTCTACTAGTAAATGATACTCTATATTCTACTAGTCAATTATACTCTATATTCTACTAGTAAATGATACTCTATATTCTACTAGTCAATTATACTCTTTATTCTACTAGTCAATTATACTCTATATTCTCTACTAGTCAATTATACTCTATATTCTACTAGTCAATTATACTCTATATTCTCTACTAGTCAATTATACTCTATATTCTACTGGTCAATTATACTCTATATTCTACTAGTCAACTATACTCTATATTCTACTAGTCAATTATACTCTATATTCTTCATGGATAAAGAAATGGTTTGTTGCTTTTATGCTCTTGCTCCCAACCTTTTTGGACTAAGAGCAATCTGTTGTTCCTGTCATTTCGCCGTGAACCGGGTTCTGCGAGCGAGATGCACGTCTGCTGCTGTTTGAGCCCAAGTCTCTTATAGCCTACTTCTGAACTGAGCAGCATGGCGATCATCGTATTTCTTTCATTACCTCTCTTCCTCTCTCCCTCCCTCCGTTTCCTTTACTCCAGAAGAGATGTCTTCGTTTCCTGTGTAATTACACTTGCTGTAGCCGCTTTATAGCTGTATGCCATGTTTTTTTTCACTTTCTTTTTTTAAACCACTCTTTAAATGTTTACAATACATGTGACATCATTCTTATTCAATACATATTTGTACATTGAATATATATATATATATATATATATATATATATATATATATAT
This sequence comes from Phoxinus phoxinus, assembly GCF_949152265.1. Classification (NCBI taxonomy): domain Eukaryota; kingdom Metazoa; phylum Chordata; class Actinopteri; order Cypriniformes; family Leuciscidae; genus Phoxinus; species Phoxinus phoxinus. The sequence continues at coordinate 3,142,909 of NC_136877.1, forward strand.
ATATATATATATATATATATATATATATATATATAAAATATCTCTCTCTCTCTCTCTCAAAAAAAGAGGGAAAACCTTTATTTTTTTTAAGAACGAGTGTTTGCATTTCTGAGATGCTATTTCACGTCTTGAGTTTTTTTTTTTTTTTAAATCCAATGCGCTACTTTTAGCAGTTTTTTTGTTTTTTTTAGCTGTTTTACTAAAAATGTTATGTTTTTTGTAAATAAAGTGACCTTAAAGTCAAAAAAGTCTATGGAGGTTGCCTTCTATTTATGGTGCCATAACTCATGCCATCTCAATCACCTCCTCTGCTCTCTCTCTCTCTCTCTCTCTCTCTCTCTCTCTCTCTCTCTCTCTCTCTCTCTCTCTCTCTCTCTCTCTCTCTCTCTCTCTCTCTCTCTCTCTCTCTCTCTCTCTCTCCCTCTCCCTCTCTCTCTCTCCCCCCCCCCCTCTCTCTCTCCCTCTCTCCCTAGGGTGGGCGCATTATCTCTCTGACTGTAAGAACTCCATTATTTACTGAGCACTGAGCCCGTCCTAATATAATGTTCCATTAGATTGCATCAGCCAGATTTATTACTGGGTTTTCTCTCTCTTTCTTTCACCCTATACTGACTCTTTCTCTCTCTCTTTCTCCTTCCATTCTGTCTTTTCATGTCTCTGGCCTGTGGGAATATAAGGTATTGAGTGGGATTTGGAAGGAGTCTTGGGTTTAAAAACGCAAATCCAATGATATATTAGCAAGCATGTTAGAGCCCATGTGTGAAACCCATGACTAATATGAGACTTCTGCCATGTCACTTCAACATGTCACCTCACTTTCTGATGTACACTTCCATAGAGAGCACTAAAAACCAAGCGAGCCACTGTTTCCTCAGCTAATCACAGTGAAGGCCTGTTCACACCAAGAATGATAAATACATTGGCGTCCAAACCAACGGATGATATAATTAATTAGAAACATGCACTGCAGTCTGCTTTAAAAGTTGTGTGGTTTCTGATTGGCTTTCAACGTTTTTAACATTCATCTGCTGGAAATAATAGTTTTGAAAGATATTTTTAAGGATATTGTATTATTATAGTATTCATGTCTCTATAAAACGATTATTGAAACGTATCTTTACACGCCTGTAATTTATTTGAAGCAACCTCAATGTAATTAAACTTTTAAAGATAAATTGTACTTGGCCTTAATGTACAGTCAGCTGGTCAATATAGTGAAATTAACCCAGACAAGGTAATAATCGGCATCCTAACTTGAATTGGAGGATCTTGTATCACCTTGACGGGGTTTATTTTGAGATAATGACCTGCTGACTGCACATTTTTAGCCACTTACTAAATGCACAAAATACAGATGAACCAGTACCGTGGCCGTGCCAGTGGAGACGGTGCCAATGACTTAATCATAAATATTAAGGCCATTAGTTTTGTTAATTGTGCTTTTAAAAGTGCTGAGAAAGCATTACTTGTTACATTACTCTCTCTTTTTTTCTCTCTTATCCTTCATTGTGAATTCTCCTTGTACCTCCTTCCCTAAACCTGATGTTCCTCTTTCTTTCGGTCTTTCTTCCCCTGTCATATCCTTGCCGTTCTTATGACTATATCAGCTAAAGTGAAATGCCAGTCTAATCTGGGCGTCTCTGCCTTTGCCAGAGCCACAGTGCTGATCAGGCTGAAAGTGCCTGTCGATTGAAAGACACGAGCTTGCATCATGAATATTTCCACCCAGCGGGAAACGCATCTTGAGAAAGCAACCGTTCTCTAAACCACATGCACGCATCCATCAGATCATCTTCCATCATCTGATGGGTTAAAAATGCTGCTTGCTCCTCTTCTGCAGAATCAGCCTGGGGAATTGAGACGGGAGGGTTGGGTATTATACAGGCTGGATGTGATGTGAATGGTGGGGGAAGATCAATAATATTATTAGCATGAAAGGGCATGATGGAAAGAGAGACGAGGCTGTGTGATGTAGAGAGTGAGTAGGACAGTAGTAAATGGAGTTCAGGGCTCTTTTGGAGGCTTAAAAAACAGAAAACCAAATGCTGTCCATTTCTGTAACACACACTTTCGCCAGCATTACCTATATGGTAATGCTGTCCCACATTTCCTATTTTTAAAACCAAACTCAAAGTGCGGCTTAAAGCAAACCAGTCTCGTGACCATTAAGTGATTCTTTTTTTTTTTTTTTTTGCTTGTATTTGTTCATTTTTGTTATTTTGTGTTATAATCTCTGTATTTTTGTATTCTGTCTAGGGACTACGGATGTAAATTAGCCCTGTGGATATAAATCCGGCATGTTTACGTCTGTTTTTGTTGTTTCAATGCAGATGTTCATTAATGTGCATTGTCCCTATCAAATACATAAATAAATAAATTACAAAGATTTAAAATGAAGTAGCAAGGATTTCACGTTAACTGTGATCACTACGGCTGCAACGATACCACTTTCTTATTCTGAATCCGATTAGGGCTGTTAACCGATTAATCGCGATTAATCACATCCAAAATAAAAGTTTGTGTTTACATAATAAATGTGTGTACTGTGTATAATTATTATATATATATATTCACACACATGCTTGTATATATTTAAGAAATATTTGCATGTATATACTGCATATAGATTTATATAATTTATGTTATATATAAATATTTTATATATAAATAACACATTTTTCTTAAATATATACATGCACATTTATTTTGTAAAAACAAACTTACTTTAGATGCGATTAATCGCGATTCCGATACTGATCCAATACCGTGACTGTTTTTTGTTGTTAGTTTAGCATATCTTTGTGCTGAACTTATGATCAATCTTTTTTGTAATGTAAAGAAATCCAGGCTGGTTACATCAGAGATGTCAGAGCGAATAGAGACTTGCATTGCGTTTTCGATTAATTATTCAGTCCAGTGTGTTTCGCTTTAAAACGCGAGCTCGTCGTATTCTGTGATTGAAGAGCATGAGCCCTCGCCCTGTCTGAGAGGCGGCTTTCTGTGCGCGCGCTTCGAGTGTGTGTCAGCGCGAAGACTACAAGTTATTTATTGCACTTAACTCCTCCTAACATTAGCAAGTCATGTACGGCAGTTTATTCTCTGCTATATGCATTAACCTAAACTTTTTGAAGTAGCCTATTAAAATCATCCAGATATCGCAAGCCGTTGCGATATGTACATTTGCAATATTTCGATAATTTGAAGTATCGTGCAGCCCTCGTTGTACTGTATCTTTTAGATGTCCATTCATGTTTATTTCATGCTGTAATTAGTACTAAAGAGGGAAGAGATGATCAGGTTACGATCTGATAAGCCACATTAAATAACACCAAAGTATTCGATCGATTGGATTTCGTAATAAAATGAACAGAATTTGAAATCTGAGACATTTTTATATATCAGAAGAAAGCACAAAGCTTATTGCGATTCATTGGATGGGAAACACTACAACATTCCCTTCATTCATCAACTGAAAACAGGATAGACTCTTAATCCTGATTCTTGGGATTTAAGAATTGTTATTGATTTATAAAAATTATTAGATTAAAATAGAGAAATCGATTTGTTTTTTAATACCTAGCCCTAGTGTATATATGAAAATATATCTATTCATACTCATGCCTATGCTAATATGTTAGGCAGATTCTGTATGTAGCAAAATATGTAATGTGATATTCTGCTTTAAGCTTCACATGTGCAGTCTGCTATGAAGCAACACTCTTGTTTACGGTTGAACACTTGAAATCATCCTACTAGCCGTTTTGAAAATATGTTTTTTTTTTTTTTTTTTTACACCCATATGCGACGGGGCTGGACACTTGCAGTTGCCTTGACAACAGCCTGTTGGATTTGCATGGGGGGCAGAGAAGTAAGCATCCGCACACTACGTGATTGGAATGAGATGAACCCGATCTAGTGTTCACCTGCCCCCACTGAGACAAACACACTAATATAGCGTCCTAACACTTAGAAGACGACGTTTTATTTAGATAGCGCCTCAAGATCGCTTTACAATGTACATTACAATACATTTACACACATTACAATCACATAAGGACACATGTAGTCACATTGTTGATGTCACACAGTCTTGACTGTAGCCGCTTCTGAGCTTCTCCAAGACTAAATGGAAATACAGCGGGAATAGTGTGGAATTGCACAATCAATGTAGGCTATTGGGTGTACAATCAGTTTGATTTCACTGTTTGGTTCTAGCAGCACATGGGTCTGCCCGTAACAATTTATATAATAGTGAGGGATAGTCTGTCTGTAGTAGGGTTGGGGATAGTTTGAATTTTAACGGTTCCGATTTTGATTCTGCTTATCGATTCCTAATTTCAATTCCAATAAGGTTTAAAAAAACAAAACATAGATATCATCACATTTAGTCTTATTGAAAAACATTTAATTGTAGCTGAATATCATGAACAAAAATCAACAGGCTAAAAACAAGGAGCGTTTGATAGAAAAATACCATAGAAAAACAACTAGCCTAGCTAATATACATTTCAACATTATTAAAGACAAGTAAACACTCTTTTTTAATTACTATCACAACAAATAGATACAACTGAACAAAGATATACGTATATATGTTTATTTAAATAAACAGTGTTTTAAGATTTTCAGGTATTCAGGCAATGAAACTGCAATCAAATGTAAAATATATATGCATTACAAATATTGTAATACTCGTGCTTAAATTGTTTAAAGTCATTTTGAAATGCTCACAATAGGAATAAAAATTTAGCCACATTTAGTCTTATTGCAAAATATTTCATTGTAGCATTTATACCACTAACGGTTACATAACAAAACCTAAAATATTTCATATATTATATATATTTTATATTGCATGCGCTTCATGAGGCACACGCGCGCGGTCTCTTGCTCTCTCTCCCTCCGCTCGCTCTTGATTACGGAGATTTTAACTAATTCGCGGGCATCAGTGAGCCGCTATCAATATGCGGGAGACTCCCGGAACTTCCGGGAGACTTGGGATGTCTGTTTCTGAAATAATATCGGCATTATAATTATTGATTTTTCATTACGCTATTTTTTGGTGCCCTCTCAGCTCATGCGCGTAGTGGGAGCGGCGGCGCTGGTTGTCCTCATCTGAAACTTAAAAATTTCGGTGCACCCCTAGTATAAAGTTTATAAATAAGTATCTGATTCCTGACTTTAAGTATTCGATTCCAGAATCGATTTTCGATTCCCAGCCCTAGTCTGTAGCACAATTTATTAATGCTCTTTCATAATTTATTATAATAAATGCTTGTCCATTTATAATGCCATCTCTTTTGTAGTCGTTGTGAATGCTTTTGGCAATACACATGTAAAAATACATTTGTCCTGCCAGTAAAATCAACTTAAAACTGAAACTTTTTCAAAAACATTCCCAGTTGTCTGGAATAGTTCTCAGGGGATTGATGCATTTGGACAGACACTGCATCCTTTCATATCGCCCATCTCTATTGGCCTTTCACTGACACCATGATCAGTGTGAGTTGCACGAGCTCCTGTACATTGGAGCGCTGTGGCCAGGGGAAATAAAAAGCCACGTCTGTCTGCTCTATATTAGATTTCCAGCTCCACAGACACGTCCAGTTGAGATTTTCCAGTGCTGTGACCTTTAGTCAGACCCCAACCACCCTCCTTTTCTTTTTTCAGTCTTTGCCAAAGCCATGGCAAAGGCACCGCACTTCATGCCACGTCATGGGAGCTAATGGACTAACAGAGAGCAGTGCTGTTTTCAAGTAGTCTTGAATCTAGAATGATCAATCCATGTTTAATATGCCAGTGTCAACCTGTGAAAATCCTGTACGAACCCAAAAACTACATCTCTGTCTGTGTCCCAAACAATGTTACATTATAAAATTGACCAGTCCACCCTTCTTCCCCATCACACTTTCCTCTGGCGCAGCTTGTGGACTTTCCATCACCAACTGCTGAGTTTTATGCCCAGTGCTTTTGCAAGTTGCATTTGGCGAGTCCTCTAGACTGCGACGGCTCGACACTGAACGCTGCCGACTGGAGATTTCCAGTCCAGGGCTTGCGTTTGCAGCGGCAGTTTTCCAGGACGTTAAAGAACAACCATTTCTAATAAACCTTTCACCAGATGTTTGGTAACACTTTACAATAAGGTTCAATAGTTAACATTAGTGACTCAACTAACAATGAGCAATACATTTGTTACTAGGGCTGGGACGGTATGGATTATTTCTTACCGCGGTTGAAAAGCAAGAAATTCCTGCGGTATAGCGGTAAACCGCTTTAACCCCTTATTTTAAATTAATCTATGTTGATTACCGGTATATGAAAAGTGAACAGCATGAGTAGGATCATAAGATGGGTCAGAGATGATTTTGACCACTTTATTAAGTTTTGTTTTGTAGAAAGCCTTTCTTTAAATTGAATTTCGTTTTGTATAAATTGTATCTTAATTTTAATCACTCTTTCATCAACCAATTGCCTGAAATTAATAAATAAGAAGCAAATATCATATAGTATAAGGTATAATATAAGGTTCAATAGTTAACATTAGTGACTCAACTAACAATGAGCAATACATTTGTTACAGTATTTATTAATATCTTTAATAAAAATCCAGTTGTTCATTGTTTGTTCATGTTAGTTCACAGTGCATTAACTAATGCGACAGGGTTAGTCCACCCAAAAATAAAAATTCTGTCGTAGTGTAATAGCGCAGCACCACTATTGGCCCACGCTGGTCATGTGTGTGATGACGGCCAATAGTGAGCCTCCGTTCTGACGTACAACCCAGAAGCGCTGCACTGTTACACTACGTGAACTCGCTCAGAGACCCACACAGAAGAACATCAAGAGTTGAATAAAGTCGTTATTAATAATAATAATAATTCATTACATTTATATAGCGCTTTTCTGGACACTCAAAGCGCTTTACATAGAAGGGGGGAATCTCCTCAACCACCACCAATGTGCAGCATCACCTGGATGATGCGACGGCAGCCATATTGCGCCAGAACGCCCACCACACACCAGCTTACTGGTGGAGAGGAGACAGTGATGAAGCCAATTAGTATATATATAGGAGGATGATTAGGATGAAATGAAATGCTGAAACCCTATTGTAATTGTAAGGATTTGTAAAACTGATCGTGCAAGCCAAACCGTAAGGCCTAGAGACTGGAAACATGGCCAGATGGTAGGCCTCAATTTGGGGAGAACCTATCAGAGTATGACCCCGATTGGCCCATAGGTGGCGCTACAGCAACCAAAAGTAAAAGATCCCTCATAACTCTTAGACCGTTTGTCCTAGACTCAAGTCTCTTACGCCACTGGGATCCCTGACTCAAGCCGGACACAATGTATACAAATGTATATCTCCAATTTCGATTTAGGCAGGAGAACATTTCTGCTTTGTCGCATTTTGTCCAAAACCTACTTTTGCAAACTAGTCCCAAGTTTTTCGCCCGATCAGAACCAGAACCAGTCTAGTTTTTGTTTGTTTTTTTGCGCACAAAACGTATTCTCGTCGCTTGATAAACTTAAGGTTAAGCCGCTGTAGTCACTCGGACTATTTTATAAACATTGTCTTTACTAACTTTCTGGGCCGGCAAGTTTAAATTACAATAGAAACCTATGGAGGAGTGAGACAGCGCTCAGATTTAATCACAAATATCTTCATTTGTGTCCTGAAGATGAAGGAAAGTCTGACGGGGAACAACATGAGGGAGAGTAATTACTGACATAGTTTACATTTCTGGGTGAACTAAAACTCTTTTACAAATACAGCCGTATTTTAATAATGTATTAATACAGTTTAATATTAACTAAGATTAATAAATGCTGTAGAAGTATGGTTCATTCTTAGTTTAACTAAGGTCGTTAACTAGTGAACCTTATTGTAACATGTTACCAGATGTTTTGCTTAGACCTGCAGAGCCTTGTTCTCTCCGGCTGGCTGGGAAAGTGAGGAATGGCTGTAAAAAAAAAGCTTGTCTGTGCGCAGATGCTGAGCGTGGCAATTTTCGGCCCGTCTCGGGCACCGCCTCCTCCGCACCAACACGCTTTGACTTCAGAGCCAAGGTGATTGTGAATAAATTGCTGCACGAGCCAGGATGTTATTCTGTTTTCAAATGCCAGTTGTATTTTTGTGCTTCCCACTTCCCTTCTTTTTTAAACTCTCCTGCTCCACCCCTCCTCGTCTTGTTCCTTGGTTGTGCAAGCAAAGCCTCGCAATGCAGAGCCGTCACCCGTGCTAAGCTGCGTTCGTGTGGCTGATGAAAGTGCGTGAGAGCTCAGAGATCGGGAGCATTGCAGTGGCTCGCCAGTTTATGGAGGTTGCCTTTTATTTATGGTGCCATAACTCATGCCATCTCAATCACCTCCTCTCTCTCTCTCTCTCTCTCTCTCTCTCTCTCTCTCTCTCTCTCTCTCTCTCTCTCTCTCTCTCTCTCTCTCTCTCTCTCTCTCTCTCTCTCTCTCTCTCTCTCTCTCTGTCTGTGAGGGATGAGGCATCTGAGGGAAAGAGAACAGTAAGGAGCGGGAGGAGGGAGTCGGGCCTCGAGTTGTGAGGCTCAACGGGGGGTGAAAAGCTAAATATAGAGACGCTTTGGAGGAGTGATGTCATGGTCTGGCAGAGAAGTGGAAATCGGCTTGAATCTCCAGGACAAAATTTAGTGTGTGTGTGTGGACACAGGAGGTGGCAAAACCACAGAGGTTAAAATGTCTAGTCAGCCTGAATCAATACAGATGCTATGGAAAAATAGACAGAATTTGCAAGCAAATTTTTTGAGTTGAATGTGTCAATTTTAGATTTTTTTGTTTTTGGTAACACTTTACAATAATGTTTCATTAGGTAATGTATTAAACTGAACTAACAATGAGCAAAACATTTGTTACAGTATTTATTAGTCTTTTCATCATTCATCAGTTCACAGTACATCAACTAATGTGAACGAATACAATTTTGTTGTAAAATGTTGAAATTAACATTCAAGTATTCATTCCTAATTCATGTTGACTAATGTTAACTAATGAAACCTTATTGTAAAAAAATTGCGAAACTTTTGAGTTGAATGTGTAAATTTTTGATTTTTTGTTTTTGTTTTATTTTTTTAACGATTTTTTTAATGTATTTACTAACATTGAACAAATCATTCTAAAGTTAAATAATAATAAAGTTCTTCATTGTGTGTTCATGTTAGTTCACAGTGCATTAACTAATGTTAACAAATACATTTTTTTATTTTAATTATGTATAAGAACGTGTTGAAAATAATATTAGAAATGCTGTAGAAAAGTATTGTTCATTCCTAATTCATGTTAACTAATGATGAAACCTTATTGTAAAATGTTTTTGTTTTTTTTGATGGTCATAAGTTCCAAACAAATTTAGCTAAACGAATTCAGCTACTCTTCTCACATCTAAGAGCCTCCATGAATTAGAGTATCAATAATATATGCCCAACATGAATCAACTCCTGATCCCAGAGCACCAGGTTTCTAACCATTGCATGTTGGGACAAGCTGAGAATCTAGGTGTGTTTTGGTCTGCATTTTACATAATGCTTCTTCTTTGTGCTGTATGCTGTAATATCAGACTTTTGTTTTTAATGTTTTTAAGAGGATGTCAATGTCTTTTCTGATAAATGCATGAGGAATAAGGAGAGCTGGCAGAAATGTTGTTGACTCCCGGCTGATGCAATAACAGTCCCGCCGGCTCCTCTGGGTCAAGGACAGGTGCTGTAATCCAGCGCCGGGGCTAAAGCTCACTACGTACACACCTATACATCCTTTGGATTACTGTGACCTGACAGCTCTGGCAGAGACCGATTACCAGGCATGCACAGAATCTTAAGCCCCACGCAAAATGTGAACGCTTGTCATTCACAACATTCAACACTTCCCTTGTTTCATGGGTCTTCATCATCAATAAACATGTTGTGGTTCTAGTCAAGTCACCTTCATTTATATAGCCTAGCGCTTTGAACAATAAACATCGCTTCAAAGCAGCTTTACAGTGATGATAGAAAATTAAAATAACAGAGATTGTTTACTAACTTTTGGAAGGGTGGCCCAATGTAAGCTGATCATTTGAGTTCTTTGGGAGTTTTAGAAGTTTTATTTGGACTTGTGCACATTAAAATATGACATCTTAATACATATAGTTCAACTCAATTCACATTTATTTGTATAGCGCATTTCACAATAAACATCGTTTCAAAGCAGCTTTAACGAAAATGCATTAGTCCACATTACAATTTACAGTGATATGTTTATGTTATCATAACTGTAACTGTAAAAGTTATGCATTTCAGAAATGTATATATGCAGTTAGCTAATGTATTAATTTAAACAATGTAATTTAGGGCAGAAACAATGAGCTCATTGTAGTACTGAATACTTGTTTGTTAACAAATGATAGTGACATTTAGAAAAATGTAGCATTGGTGCATATGGCAAGCATCAGTGGTTTTTGCAGTTTTTAGTTGTTTTCTGACTGCAGGTGTGAATGAACTTTAAATTTCTGTCCATTCTTCACTCCACGCTATCGTACGGCTCGTAGTCTACGAGTCATATGGACTTATTTCATGGTAGAGCCATTTTCTCTATTAAGTGGTCTGCTCAGATATTTGAGCTTGCATAGCAAGTGTGGTTTGCTGGTTTTATACGAGTGTGTGTTCAGTGCCCTGGCACCTATGTGGAGGGAAACAGCAGGTAGGCGACAAGGTAGTGGGTGGTTGCAGGTGTTGGGCAATGCTGAGGGGATCGGGGCCGAGAGCAAAGGACAGGGAGTGTCAGAGACATGGAGAGCATCTGTTGCTGGAGCAGGTGTGAGGTCTGTCCTGCCCGATCTGGTTCAGCTTTTACATGCGCTTGAGCAATCATTGGAGAGTTCTCCCCTACGACTCCACAATCCTCTACTTTAAGCTCGCACGGCCCTTTTGTGAGTTCAATGCTGTGTTTCTGTCAGGACCACTATCGTCAAATACGATTGACAATTAGCATATAGTTTGGATTTGTATGGTTCTGTTCTTGGGAAGAACTTCCCTACGCATCCATGAAGCCAACCAGTCACATGGGTACATTTTTTGAAGTTGAGATGTATAAATCACATGAAAGCTGAATAAATAAGATGCATTGATGTGTGGTGTGTCAGGATAGGACAAATATTTGGCCGAGATGCAACTATTTAAAAATCTAAGGGTGAAAAAAAATCTAAAAATACATGTTTTATATATTTACGGTGGAAAATTTACAAAATATCTTCATGAAACATGATCTTTACTTAATATCCGAATGATTTTTTGCATAAAAGAAAAATGGATAATTTTGACCCGTACAATGTATAGTTTTATTGCCACAGATATACCCGTGCGACTCCAGACTGGTTTTGTGATCCAGGGTCACATGATTAGAAGTTGCACAGTGTCAAACACTAAACGCCATCATGGTAACACACGTGAGATTTTAAAAATACATGCGCAAAACAGTTTTGAAAAATGATATATGATCAAATAAAAATGATTGATATATCATTTTACAAAACTGTTTTGTGCATGTGCTCCCGTGCGCTATTCTGTCTGTCGTGCACTGGAGGATATGTCTGCTGCATTACTCCAAAACCAATCACTTAATGTATGGATCTCAACCCAGCCATGGCTATGGTTCTCAATTGTTTGACGGGCGTAGTAACAATAACTAAGGGGCGTGGCTTTTGCGAACGGTCAATTCGAGAATTTAGTCTGATTCAAGGGGAATCTGAATGCAAAATCATGACTGACGAGAGGTGGAGCTGGGGAGGGAGGAGGGTAATTCGCTGCTGATAATACTGAAGAGCTTATATATATATATATATATATATATATATATATATATATATATATATATATATATATATATATATATATATATATATATATATATATATATATGCAGTGATAGACGTCATATTCCTATAGGTAGACGTGGATCAGCTGATGCGAGCTTGACTAACGAGAACTAACGCTACGCTTGATATTTGGCATTCCTGAAGATATATTTAAGAGAGTTAAATCCAGTTTTTACCTCGAGTGTTTAAAAAAGTTAATGCACTACTCATCAACCACAAGCTTATTTAAAGCTTTGGCAGCTTTCTGTTCTTGTTCGTGAGGTCGTGACAGCAAGTGTGCATGTTTGGAGGAAGGGAATGAAGCATGAGAGGGAGAAAAGGGGTAAATGGTAACATTTGGTTTTTGAAGTAAAGTGAATGTTGTGAGACTCCTTGTGATTTTATTGAAGCTTTGCTTACAGGACAGTTTTACTTGCTCTCATTGTGCCACGGGTGAAGCGAGTTATGATAGCCTTCTCTGAAGCAGTTACATTTTCTCAATTTCTATTTTTTGCCTCTTTATTAATGCATGTCTTCAGCGCGCACCATTTCAAAAGAATTCAGGTCTGGTTACATTCTGGTGTGCAACGCCCACTTTTCACAAAGCTTAATGCATTCCTTATTAATACAATGAAGTCCCACCCATTATTTGACAGAATTGTTGATTGTGACTGTTTGTTAACTGTGTGATTTACAGGTTTTAAATCTGTTCAGAGGTTAGTAGATTAGATCTGGTGGTGTTTGTTGTGAATGTTACGAAAGTGTTCAAGATATTTTCAAAGGCTGTGGTGATTGAGCGAGAGCCGGGGTTGTGAAGGCGTGAGGTTGTGTTGTTTTATGACACGTGAACACATGGCCTCTCGTCTCCTGACAGACCTCTGATGTCTCAACTACATCCCACTCTCGTAATCTCTTTCGTGGTCCTATTCAGCACCAGAACACACTTCCATGGGGTTTTGGCACGTGTCTTATTGGTTTAATTCTCTGAAATCAACAGACCTCATGGTGTAAACAGCCTGTGTTGGAACTTAGTCATCCAGTTGTTGATGAAACCAAAGTTGCTTTCTTCCGTATTGTGACGTGCATTCGAGTGTTGCGGATTATTCAAAATGAAAAAAAATGTAGAGAGGGGACTTGTTTCTGTGTGTCGGTAGTTGATTGGATTGGATTGAGATGTGGACATTGCTTTTAAAATGTGGCGGTAGATAAACGTTAGCATGCAGGGGTAGGGCTGTAAACGATTAATCGCGATTAATCGAAATCCAAAATAAAAGTTTGTTTACATAATATATGTGTGTGTTTTGTGTATAATTATTTTGTATAAATACACACACATGCATGTATATATTTGAGAAATATTTGCATTTATATACTGCATATATATTTTTATATAGAGGTCGACCGATTCATCGGTTTTGCCGATATATCGGTGCCGATAGTTGATTGGTAGAACTATCGTTATCGGCAAAAATCCACACCGATAGTTTTTCCGGGTTGCGTCCGTTGCTGGAGCGGCTGAGAAGCGTGCGCAATCTTTACACAGTACGAGCGCGCTGAGAAGAGACTGCTGGCATTATACAGAGCGAGAGCGGCCTCTAGAGGACAAATAACAAACTATTACTGCCTGAGTTGTTTACGTTAACACGTGAGGCAGCACGGAGATTACAAGCTGCGCGGAGAGCGCTGACACTTCAGATGCGCATTTAAAACACAGACAGGGAAACGGTATGAATGCAGAACACTAAAGTACATATTGCCATATCATTATAAAGTAATTCATTTGTTGACTAGATGCTGCATTCGCAGAGAAAGAACAGAAGTATGTTTGCCGTCGAGTCTGAGAGGAATAACATTAGTAACGGCTACCTCAAGCGATTAAAGCAATGTGACAAAAACACACGGAAACCTGACCCAAATGTTTTATGTCGCAATTGTTACCATCTATTTCCATTAGTTTATATCCAGCTGGTCACTTTTATGCATTCATTAGCCGGCGAAGTTGCATATTTAAAGCTAGTGACGTGATTGTTTTCTCAACATTGATATCAGAAACGCAATCGATTTCAGTACTTTTTTATCACTACAATACATATTGTTATTTTGTTTAGATATCACGTGTTCTAAAATCTAAGCAGATAAAGTGAGAGACTGTAGCCTACATGTAATATGGTCTACATTTATGTAATTTTAATGCTCTGCAGCTTTGCAGATATTTAAATATGGCCATCTTTAAACATGATTCATATGAATGGTAACACTTTACATTACAATTAGATTACAATTTTAGCATTAACTATAAGGTTAATAAATGTTGAAATCATTCATTGTTAGTTTGTTAATTTCAACATTTACTTACATTTTAAATTGAGTTTAAATTGGTATTTTATCTGTAATTACCTTAGTTAATGCTACTATGAACTAACATGAATGATCAAGGTACAATTGTATTGCTCAAATATTATTACATGCAGTAAAAACGTATATTGCATAATGCAAATAGATAATGAAAGCTAGCAAATACATCCTTGTTAACAAATGGGACTTGCAAAGTGTTACCTATAAATGTACATAGGCTGTGTTTCTAGGTTATAGCTAAACCTATTTGACCTGTAATATTTAAATGTTTAAATTATTTTCTTTAGAGTTCGTTCTGTACAACTTCTCATTTTAATATATTCATATTTATATATTTATTTCATTTAGCACATTTCAGTTTAGCACTGTTTTACTTGGAGTGTTATGTTTTTTTTAAATCCCAGTACCCATTAAAAAAAATATCGGTTGAATAATTGGTTATCGGCATGTACAGTCAAACCTAAATATCGGTATCGGTAAAATCCACTATCGGTCGACCTCTATTTTTATATGATTTATATTATATATAAATATAACTGTTTTATAAATAAATAACACATTTTTCTTAAATATATACATGCATGTGTGTGTATTATACAAAATAATTATACACAATACATACACATATATTATGCAAACACAAACTTTTACTTTGGATTCGATTAATCGTGATTAATCGTTTACAGCCCTAATGCAGGGGCTAATTTAAGCAGACTAAAGTCCTCCATACGTCACCAGAGATAACTTTGTAATTTTCTTTATTATAATGTATATGCATGAACAAATTGGTCACAACAAGATCTATAACATGCGTCTAGAAAATAGAAAGGGTGAATTTTCATTTCATGCTGACTTTTAATGATGTTTTCTTCAAGAGGGGGAAAAAATCCTATTATCTAACGGTTTTGGACCAGAGAAGAATCTCCATGGTAATTGACGTCATTCTTCACCAGCTAATTGTCCTTTGCCCTTCCTGTACCTCAGGAAAGATGATGACCAGCTGCTAAATAAATAAATAAATAAATAATTCTGATTTTGGTCTTATTCAATTTAAAGCTTCAACTATGAAAATAAATGCATGTAAATAGTATTTCAAGGTTCCTTGAAACGAGCCTGCACCAGATCCCCCGCTTCGTCCCTCGCATGCTCCCCTGCAGTGTAGCGTGAGTAGGTTGCCTAGCAACATGCCTGAATATCCGCTGGTTTTGAGATCTTCAAATTGTCTGAAAATAAAGAATGAATGTGAGTGAGGGTGGGTGCACAACAGAATAGATACATGCACAATATATCAGTGATCGTGTCTGTAATAATGCTGTCATTTGGAGAAGGAACCCATCCCATGTCTTTTGTTGATGTCAGAGGTTGGAGTCCAAATGAACTTACTGTATTTTTGTGCAAATTTCTCTGTCGACTGGCAATATGGCTAATAGTAATACAGTTCTTGGTCCGGTATTTGTTCTGAGCCCTTCCCACTGGAATCATTGATGTCATTATTACTTTCCTCGTTTTCCTCACTTTTTTTTTTCTCTCTATCCCATTTAATAAGCTGTAATGATACTCATCCTGTTTGTGTTCCCCATTTTTTCCAATGAAATTCTACAGTAATTGAGTTTTATTAAAGGGGGTAGGGTTAGCAATGGGGATTAGTTTTGTAGCTATTATTACCATACAGTAGTATGGGAACATACAATCTGTATTTGTTTATATAATTTCTTATGTCTCACTATGGCTGTTTTTTTAGGGATGCACGATATATCGGCCACCGTATCGATATTATCGGCCGATATATGTAAAAAAAAATTGTTATCGTTATCGGCCCGATAAGAAAATTTGGCTGATATATTAAAGCCGATAAATAATGGATTATTTTCTTCAGCTGAGACACTTCAGATGTGCACGGTTCAATATGATGGTTTTGAATTGCTTAACCTGTTAGCCTTCAGCGCCACTTTTGAAAAATCCCCAGAAATAGCATACCCAACCTAAAAAAGATTCAATTAATTGACCCTTTGTCCTAAAAGCTCAAGTATGGTCTCATTTGAAAGCTGACACCTGGCACTTTATTGGAAATGTAGAATGAATTATTGTCATAATGAAAAAAAAATTATGAATAGCTTCAAAGTTGTGTAAGTTATTAGAAATTTATTTTTATGAAACATCTTCATGAAAATTAAATTGAAGTTGGCCCGTCAGCACTCTAGAAATGCACTCCAGCTAAAGACACATGTCTGACCATGTTATATTTAAAATTTGAAGGTGATAAGTCTAAAACTCTGTATTTTGTTAAATGTTTTTCAAGATCATCTCAAATGACTTTATTTTGAATTGACTCTAAAATGCAAACTTGTGTTTATTGTCATCTATTAGCATCTATTCAGTCTATTGTCTCTATTGTTTTGTGGTGCAAACGAGCCCCATTCAGTGTCAGTCTCTCCTGCACACATTTACACCTTTCCAGCCGGCTTATGGCCATAAATATTCTTTTCCTTTGTCTCCATTATAATCGCTAACGACTGGCTAATCACGGTGTTTCACCCCCTAATTTCTTTCATAATCTTCACTTCACATTTGAAACTGTATCAAATGCCTTTCTTAAATAAAGAAATATTTCAGTAAGCATTCCGATTTAGAAAAAAAATCATAAAAAATAACAGCTAGATGGCAGGTGCAACTAGAGAGCTAGCTAGCATGTTAGCTTAGCACACCATCAATACACGACAATTTATGAGATTAAAACCCTGTTTGAGCTCCAAACTTACTTTATAGTGCAAGTCGAGTGTTTTAAATAATCTTCTATGAGCTTATTTGGCTTCAGAAAAGAAAATCAGACAGAAAATATATGATTTGATATTATTCTGCACTATTGTAAAGTCTATACCGATTAGCATTACATTATACATATAATCTATTATTATAAAAATACCTGACATGGCTCGAAGAACACAGGTAAATCAAATATCATTGCAATCATGTTTATTGTCTTCAAAACATCTTTATCTGCATGTTATAGCGATCTCTGAAAGCTAACGTTAGCTGTGTTTATGTCAGTGACGTCCTGGAAGGTCACAGGTTATTTCTTCTTCGTGAGCTTTCATATTTGGAAAAAACTGTGCAAATGGCGCCCTCAGCCTGCTGTATGGATTGAAAACACAGTACATCAGAGTATCCAGCGCTCTTTATGTATACATCGACGCATTTGGATATAAATTCAATAAATATTATTCCTGTCTATAGAAATATGATGTAAACCTATGATAATATATCAATATTTCTCCAAATCTGCACATTTTTGAGCCAAAAGCCCTGAGGAACGTTGTTTTGTCACGCGTTCTCAAGACAACAGCACCGGAGTTTTTTTCTGAATGGAGCAGCTGACGCTCATAATTCATATTAAAGGTATCGACTCATTTTTTCATTACATAAATCCTGACACAAATTAAGACATAACTGTCACTATAAGTTTCTCAGAATACAATAGTGGTCAAATACTGAAACGTGAGACTTATATATTTTTAATGATGTATAGTTTGTCAAGGTAATAACATTAAATCTGATAGTAACTTTGAACTATTTAAAAAAAAAAACGCTTCAGAGCGTCCTCGCTCTGGTGAAGGTTAACAGGTTAACATATGATTGGAATTACAAAAAAAAAAAGCTAAATGTAGTTTGTAAGTCTGTCATATAGGCCTAGGCTACATAAAATTATAATGAGAACATCATAATTGTGTGCTTGGGATATGGATTTTTAATAGTTAGACTTCTGTTTTTGTAATCAAGCTCTTAAAAATGCTATACAAATTTGGATTTAGATTTATCGGCCAATATATTGGTTATCGGCTAAGTATTTGTTCTCGATATCGGCCAACATTTTCATATCGGTGCATCCCTACTGTTTTTGCATGCTGTAAGTTTACCTTATAAACACAATAAATGTACTTCGATTGTTGCATGACATCCGCTCAGCTATTTTTCCTTTAACTTATAGGGCTTTTTTGTAGTAGGACTGACAGACTCTTGCCGTTCATGCATTTACAAAATTGTCAGTTTTCTTATTTAGCAAATATCTTGTTAATAATTCTGCATGTATTTGCACTGATGGTTCTGCAGTTAATGATCATATAAATGTAATATTTTGTTTATTTCTGCGATAAACAATTCTCGTACTGCATTGTCACTACCTGATGTGAATCCATTTGGTTTATAGTATTTACTGCTCAGTGACACCAGTCTGAGGTTATTTATGTTCTGTGTCGACATAAAGGAATGACCTTTCACTGAAATCTAGTAATTTACAGCACAGAGAGAGACGGAGGCCACTCCCATGCTCTGGATCCGGGCACAGCTGTAGAGGTAGAATCTGGCCCGGCCGTGGAGTCCAAACTCAAAGAGAAATGGCTAAAAAGAGAGAAAGAAGAAGCAGCAGTAGCGGCGGCGGTGACGGTAGCAGGAATGAAAAGCCTTTGTGTGCTTAATAACAGCGCTGGCGCTCAGCCAAGGACTCGGGGAGTGTGGGATTAGCCTGAACAATCAGGACTGCAGGATCAAAACAAGGAGGCAGGAATGACGAGGTCACTGAGCTGCCATCTGCGCTGCCGCAGTGAGGAGGAGGGGAACGAGGGAGGAGAGCGAGGGAGGACTGGCGGCACAGGATCTACAGGCAGCGGCCATACTGACACGCTCAATACTCTAAAATACCAACTGCAGCTTTTAATGTGCGCGAGATCAGCACGTCCAAACAGCCTTTCATCAGGAGTGAACGGATGTGCTTTTGGTAGATAACTGGGGATGCTCCGATATGAACATTTGGACCGATAATTCTTTATATTTAAATGTCGATTACCGATGTATTGGCCGATAAATTATACAAGTTGCTGGGCTTGACATTCAGCATGTCCCTCGTAAATGTATGTTTCACTTGTCCATGCACAAAAGTCACTTGTCCGGGTATACATTTATAATTTTATCATTTAATTTTGATAAATGCCACTTTCTACCCAGCAGAGGCTGACTTACCAAGGGATAGTTTTAACCTTGTTGCTACTTTACATCTGAACATTAGCTAATATTTAACTATGTACATTTAACCAATACAAATGCTGTAAATGCTTGTTTACAGTACACGGATGCCGACGCTAGCTAGCTAACGTCACTCACTTGTCAGCCGGGTTGGGTTTCCCCCGACAGACGCCACAGACCATTACTCCGTCTTCATAAATAACCCAGTCGAATTCATTTCCATTTGGTTACAAATTTTCGTTTCCGTTTTAATTCGTATGGTGCTGTTGGTGTAACTGTAAGGTGACTTGTTTTTGGAGCTTTTCCTGGCGCTTTGAGGCAGGTAAAAAATGTTTCAACTTGGACCGACTCCTGATTGGCCAATCAAAGCATTCTGAGTTGGACGCTGGTTCGACGGATTGTGGGGAAAAATTTTTTCGTTTCAAATCGGTAAAATTAAATCTGTAAAATAGACGTAATGAGTGGCACATAACGTGAAGTAACATGGCATTTTATTTTGTTTGAAATTTAACTGATCCAGTGGGACAACTAATGTTCACTTCCACTTGTCCTACAAAAAAATCCACTTTTTCCAGACAAGCCTTAATGTCGAGCCCTGCAAATTGTATGTATTTTTTGAGAGCCTCGTTACAAAAAAAATAAAGTAAAAACACCAGTAAAAGCCATGTCCCAATCACACAATTATAATGTTCTCATGATACTTTTATGTATCAGGAGTATAAGGATGTACTTGGATAACTAATAATTAGTGCTGGGCAACGATTAATTGCGTGTGTTTACGTAATACGTGTATACTATTTTATATATAAACACATTTTTCTTAAATGTATACATGCATGTGTGTATTTATATACAAAATAATTATACATCATAAACGCATATTATGTTAACACAAACTTTTATTTCGAATGTGATTAATCGCGATTAATCGCATTTAGATACTCAGTCTGACAGCTGTGCAAAATATTCTGTTTTCTTATTTTCTTGCCTGTTGAGAAAATGCACAGATTTGAGGTCCATGTAAAGGTCACGATTTATAAGTATGAATGTGCTTTCTTAGCATGTGTGCGGGAGACATACACTAGGCCTCACAAACAGGCAGCTTTGAGTGCACACGCTCATCTATGCAGCGTTGCACTTGCCTTTGTGTGTGTGTTTGCTATAGAGAGGCTCTTTTATCACATAGCTGAAAAGCTCTTTGAAATCAGTGGCCTTCAACGCTGACGTGCACAGAAGACATCCCACTCCTTTCCTATCGCTCTGTCACGTGTCTTTCAGTTTCTTGCTCTGCACACTTTTCCGTTGTAAATTTTAAAAAGTTGTGAAATATTACCCACTGCATACAGGCCTTTTCATCTTTCTCCCAACCATGTGGGCTTTTATTTATCTGCTGTGCAACCGTCTATTGTTTGGAAGGATCTTTTTTTTCTATTAATGCACACCTGCATCTTTCTGCACGTTGTCCTTGCTTTGCTGCACGGTTTCATTTGTGAAATATGTACTGGCACTGAGATCAGAAATGGTGTTTATGATGCTCTTGAGGGTAATGCACACACTTGTAGTTACAAATGTGCACGTATTGTGTCCAGCGCTGTTTAGACTTCCTGAATTAACCAGAATTATAGTCATACAAATGAAAGTCTTGATAAAGCATTGGCCAGTTCTGTGACGTGCACCTGAGAGTAATGGATTATTGAAAAAGAAAAGCTATAGGATGGGCATTTTTATCAACTTCTCGTTTCGGTCATTGATGGGTCTCAAAAAAACGAGTACTCGGGTGACGGGGCGTGACGTGTTTGGAGAAGTTCTGCACACGTCACTAGAGGGAAGTCTATCATTTTCACTGGAAGATTAAGTTATTCAATTTTGATTGATTATGAGATCAAAGTAAAACGTATAAATGATGAGTCATTCACAATAAGATCTTTAATATGCATTCACTAAATCTAAGTTTTTGGCACAAAAAAAGCCGCAGTCATGCAAAGTCCCAACACCCACCACACCTATAGTCTTCACATAATATTGAAGAACTTGATTAGCTTGTGTTTAATTAGGGTTGATTCCCTAATCATCTTCCCCTAGACGCACTAAAGAAGTGGACCAGGATATTGTGGTTGCTAGTTTTGCATCCCTTCTATCACTTTTCTGAAAATGTTGTTTCTATTACACTCTCTTACTACTTACAAAGTCAGCTACAAACTGTTTGTAAAGTGTTTGAACGTTGCAGTCATAGATCAGTGTTATTCAAATGTTGTTTTCCACGTGATCAGAATCCATTTGGACATTTTTCACCGGGCCAATTTGATCCCCAGTCTTAATTAAAAATGCATCCCAGTGGATGTGTGCTGCAGATGGGCCGAGGTTGCTGGGTGATGTAATGTGTAACACAATATGCTTCGCTGTGTATGGACTTTCTGTGCATTAGGGCTCTATAGCCCAGCCTGCTGTATTAATCATCAATAATGCACCACGTCTCACTGCAACACACACACATAAGCGCCATTCTCTCCGTCCCGTCCATTCACTGTGGGCCGCTTCAGCAATCATCCATACTATATATTGAATTTCATATCCAGAATGGCCCACCGCTCGCTGCTGGAATGAGCCTGATACGAATCATGTTGAATGTAGTCTGGTCTTGTAGGTTGAATGAGGACTCAGTTGGTCATATAGTAAGTGGGGGCAGTGCTGATTGAGCGTAATGAGTCTCGTTGAGTCCCTCCGGGATGTAGCCTCGCAGACAGAGATGAAGTAGATGGTCTGCTGTTGTTTGCTCTGATTGAAAGCAGACATCCCGAGTCTTTGCCGTAACACTGCAAACCACGAGCTCAAAAAAAAACAGGTCAGAATTACCCTCACTTCTGAATTCGATTTCGATTCAATATTGATTGTTTTGGATATCAGGTACAATACATGGCATCTCTTAACTAATGCTGTAAACTATGGGAGTCAGTTGTAGCCTATATGCTTCATTAGCCTACTATAATATTGAAGGTAAAAATTAACTGGTTTGTATACAAACACTTCAATTTTTATGATAAAAATAAATAAGTGTAAATGAAATATAAACATTTAAATGGTGGCTGTCATAAAAACTTGCCAGATTTATTCAAACATGCATTACATATTGAAGAACATTAAAAATTATAATGAATATGTGAGCATCAAAATGCTCCTCTAGAGTTAATTTTTCTAGTTGACTAATGAGTTTATGGTCACTGGATATGGTTTTTCTAAGGTAAATGTGACTTTACATGACATTGTTTATTAGCTGTTATACTGACGTCTTTCCACGGTTGAAACATGATACAGATTTCGATAAGTTGTACTTTATCTTTTAACACACTTTCAGATGCTCATTCATTTTATTTCACGCTGTAACTGGTATTATTGAGGAAGAGATCCTTAATTTGAAGTAACAAGGCACAAAGATTATTGCGATTTATTATGCGCGCTACAATATTCCATTCATTCATCAACGGAAAACAGGATGACTAATCGATTCTTGGGATTTAAGAATCGATATCGGTTCGTAAAGATGAGAATCGAGAAATCAAATTATTTTTTTTACCCAGCCCTATTGCTGACGCATGATGTTGTTCAGGATGTGGATTGATGCCTTAGTGGACTCGTTGGTGATTTGGTTTCAGTGCAATTAGCATGGATTGCTACAACGTTTACAAATAATCAATTGGATGAATCAAATCATGGGTTTTTCGCAAGCGTTCCCATGTGCAACTGCATATGTGTGGTTTAGGTCAGAGATGCCCAAACAAGGGCCATGCCATATATAGCAAAATGCTAATTTTAATGTAATATATTGGTTGCTACATGATTGCTTTCTGGTCCAAATCGAAAAAAAGCACACCCATGATTCACATATTGAACTAGTAGTAGCACACTTATAAACAACCTGCACAATTTATTATTCATATCTGTCACAAACAGTACGGGATGAGTGTTTATTACTTTTTGTACTTTGGATTTTGACTTGTTTAGGAAAAATGTTATGCATTTATGCAAATTTGATGTGTCTCCTGTTTACCTTTTATCATCATTTAACAGTTTAATCTTTCCAAATATAAGGCTATTTTAAGATCAAAATCTGAAGCAAATCTCGGAAGGAATTTCTTTTTCATAGTGTATAATTTCCGTAATCTTGTTTTTTTTGTTTTTGTTTTTTTGACAAATTCTATTGTAGAATTTTATCATTTCCTATTTATTAGGGATGCACGATATATCGGCCACTATATCAGTAGCGACCGATATCGGTTAATTATGCTATCGTTATTGGTTCATTTTTTTATGTTATCGTTATCGGCCCAATAAATAATAGATTATTTCCTTCAGCTGAGACACTTCAGAGGCGCACTGTTCAACATGATGGTTTTGAATTGCTTGAAATATGATTGAAATCACTTAAAAAAAGGAAAATACAGTAAAGTGCAACATGAGCATTGCAAGTCTGTCATATCGGCTACGTTAAAATTATAACGGGAACATCATAATTATGTGTTTGGGACATTGCTTTTAAAGGTGAGACTTTTGTTTTTGTATCGGGCTCTCAAAAATGATATAACATTGTTTGATTTATCGGACAATATATCGGTTATCGGCTTTCAAATAAAAATATTTCTTAGTTATCGTATCGGCCAAAATGTTCATATCGGTGCATCCTTACTATTTATCTAACATGAAAACACTTGTGGGTATAGGACCAAATTTTAATACCTGTGCACGTCTAGTTTTTAGTATTTTTAAATATCACTCAAATATAAAACCCATTGTGTGCATGTGTGGTTTGGAAGTAGAAATTTATCCTCGTTTAAAAGGAATTGCCCCTAATTTTAATAGACATTAGGCAGATTAAAAGGGTATGAAGATGAACATAAGACAGTCACGTCTAAAAATAAAACCAAAAACAATCTGGACAGAACGGAGACGGATGTGAATAGAGCTAATTGCTCTGGTCTATAGCACGCCTGAGGCCAAGCGGGTTGTAAGCAGGTTTGTCTGAGGTCAGCCCATCGACGCTGCACTGTGGCGAGTTGTTGCTCATGCTGGGTTTATTTAGTGCTCACCTCTCGCCTGATCAATGTTCTGCTTTTCTGTTTTCCATTCTTTCTGCTCCCTCAAAATAACCAGTAAGAACACTTTCCTTTTCACACACTTCCAGTTGGTCTAACTAACGCTTCTCGGATTGGAGAACTTTCACTAAGCCCTCGTGCCATTGGCTGAGGGTCTGTGGCAAAGTGAGTGTTTTTTTTGTATCAGTTTGTGTCTGTTTTAATCATAAACTGTAGAAAAAATATGGATGTAGTGTCCGTGGCGTCACCCGTAGTGTTTCTGAAGAGCATTTTTGAAGCCCAAAGTGGGCGGAGCCGGCCGTCGCCATCTTGGCCGCGCGTCACTCCTTGATAACCGAAAATGGGCAGAGAGGCGGATTAGCTGAGGTGACGTAACGCTAACACACAGCAGACAAACGGCTAGAAGTGACAATCCACCTGTCACTCAAGTGGCCACGCCCTTAATTATGCAGAACTTTAAGGCTTAATATAATTTAAACGGATGCGTTATAAATAAATTCACCCCCCTCACAGTTGTCATGAAACGCAAAATTAGCTATATAGAAAAACTACTTTTTGTACCAGGCTGTAAACATGTTTTTGCTGCTGTAAAGTTGTGCATTTTAACATGGGTGTCTATGGGATTGACTCTCTTTTGTAGCATGTCTCTAGTGGCCAGTCGATGAATTGCAGTTTAAGTCACTTCCGTGTTGGTTTCAAGAGAGAGACCGAAAGGTTTCCGCTTGGTTTTAATCAAACTGAGAGATATATTGAATAGAAACTGTCTGTCTTTTCCTCTTTGGTTTCTGCCTGAAATTGCGTTCTCTGTTCTCCCTTTATGAGCGGCTGCTCTCGTCTTATATGTAGGCTAGTATGTGAAAACAGCTTCATTGTATTGGAAAGGAAAAAGGGTGGGTGTGATTAGGAAACCAGATCCAGGCCTCTGCTTCAAAGGGAGCTGAAGACCTCTGCAGAGCCTATTGATTAAAGGAGGAATGTATTTGCCCTCGCGCTGCCTGAGAAACACTTCTCTACAGCCAGCCTTGAAAGTACATTAGACCGAACGCTAGCCTCACGTTAACGAACATTTTAAGCATTTTAAACTGGCACTATGTTGCGTTTGTATTGCATTCATGTTGTAAATAGAGAGACTTTTTGTGTGTGTGCAATTTTATACAAATCTTCTATATTTAAATGCCCCATAATTGATAAACAATTTATTTAAAAAGTATGAATATATATTTTTGAAAGAATCTTGTATACAATTATGAATATCTAATAGGGGTCTCACAATATCGCAATACAAAAATGCAACTATGTATCGTGGATAGTTCACCCAAAATTAAAATTATGAAAATGAAAAGTTTACAGAGATTTAGTGTCAGTTCTACATTAAACTATATATAATGTTGAATATAATGTATAATAATGCACTGGGGGAATATTTGTGGGTCCTGATAATGCCAAATGTCTTGTTACCAGTAAAAAATTACAATTTTTTTTTTAAATCTATCTAGTCATTGAAAGAGCACAAGCATATTCATCTACAATAATTCAGTATTTTCATCTTCAGAATCATGAATATTGTTATTCTGGTGTCTCTATTGTCCTGTGCTTTGGGTTTCCAGCACCGACTCCCAAGACTATTCATTTACACACACAATGAAATACCAAATTTAGCATTTTAATCAACAGTACATTTCTTGTTAACCTTGTATCGTATCGTGAGTTCAGTATCGAATCGTGGCATGAGGGCATCGGTACACCCCTAATATGAAATGTTGTGTTGTTTTTCTGGTATGCCGTATCTCATGCAGTGTGTCTGGAGTGTATACTGCACATTCTGGCTTATCAATCCATGCATAATGCACTCGTAGTCCAGTGCAGAAACCATACGAGTCGTTTGCTGCCTCGCTTTTACGTGCTCACTGTTAGTGGATGCGAGTTAGTGTGAGGTGTATTCAAGCTGCAGATATTTATTCTCTGATTTGATTTGCTGTGCGTGAGTAGAGTAGAGGACCCTGTCATTTAAGAAGACTCAGTAATGGCCACTTCTACACTTCCTTCGCCTCGCAGATTGCAATGTTGTTGACTAGTTCTGTCTCGCTCTCTTCTTGCTTGCTTGTGTTTTCTCCTTGCTGTGAGAAAGGTACAGAATCTGACTTGGGTAAATAATTAAATATGCAGAAGCCTCAGCCTCTCTTCCAAACACTGCCTATGTAGGTCACCATGACTCATATTTTTTACGCTTCACATACCCACAGATTTCTGCACTCAGCGCTCCTCAAATTTAAGGGGGGGGGGGAGCATGTTCATATGATGGTTGCATAAATTGCTTGTGTTGATAGTTTGCCATATTTAATATGGTGTGATTCCGAGTGCCTTTTTAAGATATTGCATGCATATGTATAACGTTTAACTGAACCTAAAGCTTTTTGGCGCTGATTTCACACTTAATGATCATAATGACTTCACTATTGAAACCAAACCTCATCCACATATTCATTAAACATGACGTCACCCTTCCAATGCCTTTCATTAACTTTCTGATGAGTGGAAGATAGTATTTTTGCAGCATTGGACTGATAAGAGCAATTTCATCTGGTTGGGAATTAACCAAAATCTAATAAAATAAAATTGTATGCATGTGATGTATTTTAATAGTATAAATTTTGAATTCAATACTCTGTACTTTCTGTTTTAATTTTACAAGCCTAACCAGGGACAGGGGTTGCAAATTAGTCATGACTATAAACCTGTATGCATGGCATTTACTTTGTACTCTTTATAAAGCGATGTTCTATGCATTTGTCCCTGTCAAATAAACATTAAATAAATAAAAACACCTGATTTGCAGCACATGAATAGTTTTAAAGACACAAAATTAGAATATGGTGCAAAAGTTCATTTATTTCAGTAATTCAACTTAAAAGGTGAAACTAATATATTATATAGACTCATTACATGCAAAGTGAGATATTTCAAGCCTTTATTTGTTATAATTTTGATGATTATGGCTTACAGCTTATGAAAACATCAAATTTGAAATTTGAATATTGTGAAAAGGAAGGTTTTCATAAGCTGTATGTCCATAATTATCAAAATTATAACAAATAAAGGCTTGAAATATCTCACTTTGCATGTAATGTGTCTATATAATGTGAGTTGAGTTACTGAAATAAATTAACTTTTGCACCGTATTCAAATTTTTCGAGTTTCATATATGCATATTAATTTATACTTCGAACATTATCTTTAATGTTTATGGTGTTTTCTGGCAGGATAATAATATATAGAACTTGTTTAGATGAGCGTGTCTACGGCACTACTATACATGACTAATTAAGTTGCCTGCGCATGCCTTACAAAGCATAAATCTGTATTTAGATTTCAGAATAATCATTTTGACATTTGTAATACAAAAGCTGATCTGATATTCGTGTGCTGAAGATGATCATAACTTTTAACAAGCAAAGGAAATTCCTGACTTGGAGACTTCAGATACAGTGTTGGGGAAAGTTACTTTTAAAAGTAATGCATTACAATATTGCGTTACTCCCTTAAAAAGTAACTAATTGCATTACTTAGTTATTTTTTTAGAAAAGTAATGAGTTACGTTACTTTTGCGTTACTTTTTTCCCCAAAAAGTAACTCAAGTTACTTGTAATGCATTTCCCCCAACACTTTACAGAAAACTGACTTGTTAGGGAGTGTTTTCTCATTAAATCATATTAAATCAATAGAATGTGAGGGAGCAATATGGCTTCACTTTTTATGACGTCATGAGCAATCCAGTCATTTATTCAGTGGTTTGGGCCAACATTACTGGTGAACTGTTGTAAATGCTTTGCAGTGGACTTGTTTTTTAGTGTCATTCACTTAGCCTATATCTTTACATGTGTATCTTTGAGCAAGACCTCTTTGGCCATGTTCCTAAAACGCTAGATGTGGAGAACACTAATGTCTTGGACTTCCTACAAGTACATCTTTTACCACTTTTTTTTGGCGCTATGGTGCTCCTCAGATGTTTGCAATTAAATGCTGTGCAGATCAACACCAAAATCTACTCCAAAACACCATTAAGAAAACTAACAGCGTGATGTTCCTCGTGAGGAATGTTGTTGCAACTTTGTGTTGCCCTTAGATGCCCCAAAGCGATGACTTTTAAAGGCTAAATCATGTTTGCTAAGTACATTTCTCTATGGTAATAGTTTAACAACAGCTTTAGCATATTGGCAGTTCTTGAACTGCTCATAAAATGTGTTCATAATGAGATGTTGTGTAAAGCCAGGACTGATACAGATAGCTGGTAATTATTATTTTTTGGCCAATATTAGATTTTTATTAAGAAAATGGATAAATAAATAAAACTTCCCATTGACGATATTGGATGGTTTAATCGTGCATGCTTATTTGACCATTTTTACATAGGCCTATTCAATCTTTTTTTTTTTTTTTACAAGGTACACTAATATCTGCATCAGATGATTTTCTGTTTGGCCGATGTGTTGGACTTTTATTTTGACAGCATGCCAAACATTTGAATGTCTAATAAACATTTCATTTCACAAACCTGTCATACGCAATCTAATTCAGTTGTGAGAACTTCTGAAGTATGGATAATAAAACATGTACAGTGTGACGGTCGGTCCGTGTGAATTAAATGCGGACAGACAATTTCAGATTGCGATGGACAAACTTTAAACTCTTGATTTAAAACTATACTTTGCTATATCTAGTTGCCCACTATGTCATATTAATGTAATTTTCACCATGTGCTGTATGTCAAATTAGTGCTATTTTGTCTTTATTTGATAAAATATGATTCCATTAACTTGATAAATGTTGCAGATGTTTTACTATCCACAACCAAATGCGTTTCAACTTGCGTGTGCAAAATTCAGAATTAAATGAATATGTAGCGATTTGTACAAAATAGAAATTTTGTGTGTGTGTGTGTTAGCCTATGTTGTGTAAGTGTATCATAATTTGCGCATGCAACAAAGATGTGCATTTGTGGATGCATTCATTCATTCTGTGTCAATCTCATTTGATTAATTCAGATTTTGAGACTTTCTTTTCACAATTTTCAAGCATTTCACAACCCACACACAAACAACTACGAATAAATAAATGAAGAAAACATTACTTTTTTACTCTATTTGTACAAATTGCTGCACATTCATTTAATTCTGAATTTTGCACACGCAAGTTGAAAGGCCATTTTGAGACTAAATTCATCCCATACAAATTAAGTATAAATATATCTGGTTTATATCAGCCATCGGCTCTCTAAAATTTTGGCATCGGCCATCAAAATTGGTCAAACCATTATTAGTGACCAGTAAAATTATCAATTGAGTAAACTAATGTCTGAAATTATCTAATTCAATCAATCAGCCTAATAAGACCAAGAGAGTTTTAAAAATGCAATGGATACCAATTAGGTCACAGAGAGGCTACATCAAGCATTTTACACTGTTCACTGCTTGTTTATAATGCGGTGTAAGTGTTTTGATTCCAAACTTTGCGACATAATTTTGTAGGGCTGATTGGTTGTAGTGTGGGAAGCGATCTCTGTGCTCTCTCCACACACATGACTGAGGATCTGCATATGAAAGAGACCTTCTGCTCACGAACAGAGACGCCCTGACTCCGCTATTGTCCCCTTAAAACTCGACGGGCCCCTCAATGCCCTTTCTCTGTTATGCAATCCTGTGCTGTGTGTGTCGGGAATGCGTGTGCGTGCTTGTTTTTAAGAGGCGAGCTGGTCAAAGAGGCCGGTTTGGGGGACCGGGGAGTGGGCGACGGCCGTCAGATGCAGGATTTAGGGAGACGGTTAACGGTGACCTAGTTTGGAGAGTGTTTACAAGCATGTGAGTGTGTGTGTGTGAGAGAAAGAGTCGTCCTGTTTGACAGCGTGAGGGATTTTTGATGAGTCACTTTAGCTCACGGCCACGTGGCAATTACAAGACAGACGCTTATACCCCAGATACACTTTCACCACCAATACCCCAACATCCCAACCTCTCTCCGGGATGGAAACGATCCATTTGGATGTAAGGTTATCGTGAAACTGACACACACAGAAGTCCTCTATCTTCGGGAACACTTTACAATAAGGGTCATTAGTTATGTTAACAAATACAACCTTTGAGTTTAATAATGTATTAGTAAATGTTGAATTTATGTGCATGCAACTTAATATTGTTCATGTTAACATGAAATCAGAATGAACAATACATCTTCAGCATTTATTAATCTTAGTTACTTTCAACATTTACTACTATTCAACACCGAATGCAATCTTTCACGTAAATTAGGCTAGTTTTGTGTGCGGAACATACGTCAATTCCGAGTTTCCACACGAACATATTAAGTGTCGGAAGTCTCCGTGTTGCACTGATTAAATCTGATTAATCGTTTTTGTGATTCAAATACATGTAAAATATTACCATAACATCGGTCTTCCTGTGTGCGGAATTTGTTTATGTTGCTGTGACAACGAAACACGTGCAAGCGCGCCTGTGTTAAGAGCGCTGATGCGCTCATCTGTGGACATTTCCGAATGCCTTTCTGTTAAAAGCGGGCTTTCCACACAAAAAAACTTACATGTATCATTAGTATGAGAAAAAAAATTGGATTTTAACTCTCGGGTCGGGCTCGGACATAAATATCGCATAAATAAAGATCACCACATACACGGCACGCTCGCTTTAGCCCAGCCTCTCGCTAGCGAGCGTCACGGCCAATATTGGTTTGAGAGTATTTTATTTAGTGGAGAACTTTGCAGCAGTATTTCATTTCTTATTCTTTTTTTATTTTATATATTTTGTATTTATTAGCCTAACGTTATATTTTATTAAAGTGTGTTTAAAAAAGTGTAAACAAATTGTTAAAAAAAAAGTTTATAGTAAACAACCAGCAGTTTAATGTTTTGCATTTCTTTCCCTTACTGTACCGAAAATGAACCGAACCGTGACTTTAAAACCGAGGTACGTACCGAACCGTGATTTTTGCGTACCGTTACACCCCTAACATTTACTAATGCGTTATTAAAATCAAAGGTTGTGTTTGTTAACATTAGTTAATGCACTGTGAACTAACATGAACAAAACAATGAACAGCTGGGTTTTTATTAACTATTATGAACAATGATTAATAAATACTGTAACATAGTTAAATAACGTTAATGTTACTGTAAAGTGTTACCCTTTCTTCTCTCCCGAAGCTCGGTGTATTCATGAGAACACAGACTAGTGGTTTCCATGTCCCTGCTGTTCCTTCTGTGAGACCAAGGGTTTTCTTTACACCACCCGGCCTTTCGCAAGTACACCAACGCGTGCAATCTGGCCTGGTGAAGACACGGTTTGGCTGTCCCGCTGGCTCCTTCATTATTCTGTCGTCAGGCGTACCTGATGGTGATGCCGAGCTGTCCATCTCATCAATATCAAATAGCGTGCATTTGATACCAGCCTTTCCTAGCGTGCGTTCACTGAACCAGTCAGAAGCGTTGGGAACCGGTGTCTTGTTAGCGCTGTCAAATAAAAATGTGAATATTTGTTGAATAATTTTTTTTTTTTTTACGTGCATTTGATTTTTTTGTGTGTACAGAGGCGCGAGACATGATAATGACGTAACTGACGCGGTTTGTTTTTATTAGCTTATCCAGTAGCCTATATAGCGCCGCGTTGTTAATCTGGAACATGGCGGGAAAAGGCTCTCAGTTGGTGGCGAAAATCAAGTTCAGATCAAGTTGAGCGTTTTTAACGAACAATATGTAGATGTGAGTAGAGGATTACGCTGTGTGTTGAAGTGTTTTCTCAGGTTACTGACGCACTTACAGTTTTATGCACTATTGTAACCTAATTTGCCTTGCATGCACATTAAAGAAATTATATTTTTTTTAAGAACAATTGTATCAAAAGTTAATGCACTTTCAATTTCAATCAATGATGCAATGCTAGATTTGCTTATTCCGCTCGCTAGCGCCCTCTTGTGGACACAGGAGACAATACAGTACTTTTTTCCCCTCTAACATTAAAGGATAATTCCGGTATTTAACACCTTGAGTCTATATTGTAGTTTGTTTTGGATGAACAAGAGTGGTGGACAACATTTTTTTGACAATGGTTCCTCTCTCGAGTTTTTGACTATAATAGAATTGGCCATGGACCCATTTAACATTGGAGTCAATGTGCATGTCCGAAAATGTCATTAAAACAGCCAATAATGTTCGTTTACAAAACTGTTAAACTCACCGAGTGGTTAGTGGTGTTCGTTGATGATTATAAACAATATATCGTCGCAATATATGATTCCAATCCGTTTATTTTGCTATAGTGGAACTATTTTTTCAGACACTTCACAACCCTGTAACTTACAAAATGACGAATAAAACACGACAGAAACTGTATTTCGCAACACTTTTTGTTTCTGGAACATCAACGAACACCACTAATCACTCGGTGAGTTTAACAGTTTTGTAAACGAACATTATTGGCTGTTTTAATGACATTTTCGGACATGCACATTGACTCCAATGTTAAATGGGTCCATGGCCAATTCTTTTATAGTCAAAAACTCAAGAGAGGAACCATTGTCAAAAAAATGTTGTCCACCACTCTTGTTCATCCAAAACAAACTACAATATAGACTCAAGGTGTTAAATACCGGAATTATCCTTTAAGTAATACCTTCAGAATTTGAATATAATAAAAAAAAAAAATCAAATATTAAAGAAAGAAATTCGAATTTAGCTTTTCAGCCAGACCAGTACACATGGTACTAAAAACTACATCTCCCTCCCTCTTATTTGGCTTTCTTCGTCTAGAAATGTTTTATAGCTGTAAGTTTTTCCACCGAGTGTGGGCTGTTTGCAATGGGCCGTCTAAAGGAAATTCCAGGCCGAGAGAGAGACGTTTGGGCCGTGGAGGCTCTGCAGCGTAAGGCTTTTTCTGCCTGGCGTGAAGTGTGGTCTCGCAGCCAACGGGGGAAATGCGCAGGGATTAGAGAGCTGGTCAGTGAGCCCCGAACAGAGGCTTATTTGAGCTGCGATGCGGCTTTAGTGCTGAGAGCGATCAGACGGACCTTAATTGCCTCAGGCCTTGTTCACACTTATGCGTTTTTGTTTTGAAAACGCATCTTCTTCTCTCTGTTTTGGCCTTTCGTCCACATTGATATTTTTTTAGCAATGAAAACTAAGCTTTTTGAAAACGCTTCCTGAAGTAGATCAATTTGAAAAAGGACTTCGAAATGCGAAACCGGAGGTATTTAAAAACGATGGCGTATGTTTCGTTTAGTCATGTGACTCATATTGTACCAATAGATATTCATGTTTATAGCGGTATTGTGCCTGTTATGTGCTTTTCACTTTCACACTGTTGCTAAAATCAGTGATAATCGGGAAAATCGGACTGAATTTTACTATTAATATTGAGATAAGCTAATGTGCATTGTAAATGTCAGTAATTTATCTTTTTTTGACTCATTCTTTTTATATGAAATATGAAGTTTATCTTTTTATAAAACCTTTTTTGTCAACTTTATTTGCACTTGTACATGTTAGTAGATAACATGTTGCAAGACACTCTTTTAAAATCTATTATTATCTGTTATTATTTGAATGCTTATTTTAAATCTGTTATTATTTTAATGCTTATGTAAACAAAAAGTGCATATTGATGCTAATTTTATTTGTTATTAGCTGGTTAATGCGTCGTGTAGGTCTTAATTTTCAATCTTTAGTCTTAAAACGGTCTTAAATTTGACTTCCAAAAGGTCTTTCATGAATTTCTGTCTGATAAACGACCTACTGGTTTTTAGATGTTTTGCATAATTGGTTGTTCCAGAAAGAAATCGTTCTCGACCCCTCATAGTTAGTTTCATTTCTACAAATGGTGCAAACTGCTAGATTATAGATGAAAGATTCCCATTCGATCGGTCATGGTGCAAAGGACCCTATAGGTTAAAATCACTCCGAACCATCCCTTTAATGTAGACGAAGCCTAAATTGCATGCATCTGCTTGGTTCTGGTGTCTGAAGGTGTCGAACGGCTTTGATTCACTTTGATCATAGAACAAACCCGCTTTAGTGCGCTCTTATTTTACCAGGTTTGGTGTTAAAGGGATAGTTCACTTTGAAATTAATTTGATATAGATATATAAATACTAGAGTTGCCTTGGCTACTGCAGTTCATTGGAACGAATGTCTTTAATGCGAAATCTAGTGTATATATCTATGCACCAGTCTGCGCGCACGTCACACAGAAGGAAGCGCTGGCGCCCTCAGATCACTTGGACGTGGCTGTGTTACAAGAAGTAAAAACGATATAAATACTGTTCGTTTTCTCACACAAACCGCTCGTTTCGTGTCTTAGGCCATCAATGTGTACTTACATTTACGAGTCATTAAATCATGTTTAATTTGGACTTCTCTGTGCATGCTCTTTGAGGTGGACCCCATAGACCTGCATGATATGACTCTGTCAGACAACAACGGTTTGACCTAGAAATATCAAAATTGAAAATACTGTGGAAATAAAGACACCTACATCTCTGATGCCCTTGAGGTAAGATAAAACATATCAAAAATGTATTTCAAAGTGAACTATCCCTTTAAAACACAAGCACCCACACGAGTCGTCTTCTCGTCTACTGATGCATGCTTTTAGCTCGGCGTCTGTTGTTTTTGAAACGCATTGTTGCTGAGGTTCAAAGGCTCAGCTAACATGTCAAATCTTGTCCTATTTTGGTTAAATGTCATGGTTCTTGTTCAGGTGAATAGTTTATGTTGTGCAAACCTGCTGCGTTTGGTTTACTTCAGTAGGACGCCACGATATCTGCAGAAACCCCGTATTGAATCGCTGATATCAGTCTTAAAAATGGAAGTACCAATGAAATCAAAACCAATGCTGCACAAATCTTGAATTCAAATATATGAATTTATCCTGCAATGTCTCATTTGCTGTGTATTGAAGCATTTTATTTGATGATAATGTTTTGAATTTAGCCTATTGCATATCTCTTTAAGTTTAGTTGGTGAATATAGTCAAAATCACACTTCATCCATCTACCAGAAACCTCAAACATTTAATAAAATAAAATAAAAAACAGGAAAGTGAGCTTTGGCTTTGCATCCTTAACTTACATGACACTACCACTATATTACTATTACCAATATATTAGTAATCTTAGCGATTTCATCTGTCAGTAGCATTGTTAGCATTATCAGTATGAGTCTGAATGGGATGATAGTATATGCAGATAATATCAGATAAAAACACTTTTGTCTTTGGCAGGTTTCTGAAATACCGTTTTTATCCATCTGTTCAACACATTAAAATGTAGAAATTCATTGCAAATTCAAAACCATATGCATTTATAATATCAGCCATAACAAAGACAATGAAACCAAAATATCTGGACATGCCTTAGCTCAAATAATTTTTCCCATAAGGATAAAAAAACAGTATTAGTTTGAGTTATATATTTATATACAGTTATGTTATAAATATTTCAGTGGTTGAGAGCATATATGTAAACTGCTTCAGGTTTTTCACCAAAAATTCTGCTTTTTAACACAATTATTTAAAATACAAGTTGAAATAATGCTAGCTGATGTCTCAACATTATTTTCTCTCTATATCCCTTGCTATAACATTAAATGTGACATTTTCAACATTAACACACTGTAATGGAAGCTTTGGTGTGTAAAGGTCAAAGGTCATTACATTGATGCCTGGGGAAAATAACAAACACTTGAATTATGAATCAACGTTCACATAATAAGCAGATTGTTTTAGCATTACTTGTGCATAACCTGAATAACCGTTTCTCCTGGACATGGATCAACACACACACACACACACACACACACACACACACACACACACACACACACACACACACACACACACACACACACACACACACACACACACACACTTCTTGGCTTTAGTCAAATCTAAACAGCAGAACCACATCTAGTTTCCAGGTCCTCCTGCCACATCACAGAGGCTGATTGGCCTGAATCGTTGTGTAAACTCTTGCTGTAAACTAAAGAGGGTGACGAAGTCTTAGTGGAGCCTCTTGGACGCACTCATTCTTCATTTGCGGAGAGAGACCCAGTAAAGGGCTTGTATAGCAGCCATCACTTGTCCCCGTTTAGTGATGTTTACGCTACGCTCTGCACCGCACTGCACTCTGGGAAATGTGCTGATAAAAACAAACACCCGAGCTGCATGATTTGAACATGTCACCTGAGCCTTTGCCATAATTCATCTTGACAACTGCCCGCAGGGTTTCTCAGAGTATGTTTACTCCAATTCATAAACTAGTTGCAAAGATAGCATGCATCCACTGCTTAACATGAACAAGCAACAGCTTAACTGTCAATCAATCTCACTAGCCCCACCCACGGTGGAATCTGATTGGTTCAAAATACCCCTCCTCATGAATATTAAAAGTCAAATGTGAGAGCAGAACACCTGTGACAGTAATAGTGGTAGGGCTGCACGATATATCGTCTTAGCATCGATATCGCGATGTGTGCGTCCGCGATCGTGTCAAGTATAGGGTTGTAGTTTATCCGTACGGTTCAGAACGCATGTGATTCGCTGATTATTTGTAAAGTTTAACCATCATAGAGTGAAAGTTTATCATTTGCATGTGTTTTTAAGTCGAGTTTTAGTCGTAATATACCCGTATTTAAAGCACTGATTATCTTATTTGTAGCTTTCTTCTATTGTATAGACCCTTTTACTGTTTGTACACAATGATGACGTAGCAACGTATGCGCGCGCATATTGGCAACGGAAGTATGGCGAGAATCAGCAGTGTGTCAAGTGGGCGCTGCAGACGCGAGCATTTTTTATTATGTCCTCGCTCCAATCAACACGCCTGCAGCCACAGGCGCTGCCGGTTCTTCTGAAACGGCCGTGATCCTGTCGGAATCTTATAAAACTTAAAGGTAGGGTAGGTCAGAATTGTCTAAAAAAAACTTTTATTCAAATTTGTTTAAACTGTCTTTATATACCAATACATAATTAAAATGCAAGTACTCTCAAATAGAGAGTATAAAAAACTGAGTGACTCTAGTGTATTTAATCTTCAATAAACACAGCTCATTAATTCCATTCACTCCCACCTAAAAACGGGAGCGCGACTGCGCGCACGCCGGCGGAGCCAGTAATAGCGGCGGTAGTCATGGCGACGGAGAGTGACAGTCGCGCAAGCCAATCACTTGTTTCGTCCCGGTAGGAATTAATGAGCTGTTTTTTGAAGATTAAATACACTATAGTCACTCAATTTTTATACTCTCTTTTTCAAAGTACTTACATTTTAATGATGTATTGGTATATAAAGACAGTTTAAGCCAATTTGAAAAAAAGTTATTTAGACAATTCTTACCTACACAACCTTTAAGCCCCTTGGTGGAATATCGATTAGTGCAACCGTAAACGTAACAACCAGACATTTTGATGCTGGGAAACCGTTTTGATAATATTTTGGAGTTGCTAACACGTTAGAGCCAGTGGGGAACAACACCACTTCCATTGCCAAAATGCGCGCGCAACTATTTGATCACGTGGGCTGTAAAAGGGTCTATTCGTCTATGCTTAGCATTTGTTTACAATTTTCTATGCATATTCACTCTACAAAAATCACCCCAATTATTCTAGAATGATTCATTATTTTCAAATAGAGCTATTCAAATCATCTGGTGAATTTTTTTCAAATATATATCGCAGAAAAACAAAATATCGCAATTTACTTTTTTTTTTATCCCCAATATCGTGCAACCCTAAATAGTGGTCAGTAATAAACTGCTCAATGTTTTTTATATTTTAGAAACCGATTTAATCATATTGACTGACACCTGAGCTTATTCTTTACCACCCCCTTTTGTTAGCTTTAGGAATAGTATTACAAATGCTTTTTATTTAAAAAAAAAAAAAACTCCAGATCTCCAGCCAGGTTTGCATTGATTAAATATACCGGTGTTACAAATTCATCCCTGTTACTAGAAGGCACAAGTCCAAAACCATTAATTGGTGCAGCTCTACTTTGCCTAATGAGAATATTGATTATCACAACGAGCAGCTGGCCATCTGTTGACACACAGGAGATACACACACACTGTGCTGGAGACACACACACTGTGCTGGAGACACACACACACTGCTCCTTGCAATCAGACTAGAGACGCTCATCAGTATTTTTTCTTTCTCTGAATGCAATACTAGATATCCCATGCAGTCAGAAAATGTGTGTTATATGTACACTATCCATACATAGCACTGCAAAAATAGTGCAAGTGTTTATATATCAGGGTTTGTACAAGGTGCTTAAAGTTGAACACCTGGAAAACCCTGGAAAACAGCCTTAGATGTACTTGGAAAAGTGCTTGAATTATTGAGTATTATTCCCCGAGTAAAAACCACGATCTTTTTATGCAAAATTGATGCTGCAGCCCGTCTGAGATGTAGATCTATGAGCATTATATTAAGTTTATGATAAATATATAGGCCTAATACAACTTTCATTCTTCAGGTCAATTATATATTAATGGGAAAAAAATCAGTTTTAATAACGAAAGAATATATATATATATATATTAGGGCTGGGATGTTTAGATGTTCCGATTCGATTTCGATTCTCGGTTCAATTTCGATTCTAATTTCGATTCCCGATTCGACTCAATGAATATAGATTTAATACAAATCCTATATTTATTTATTTTTAAACGGTGAACATTAGTTTACGAGTGGTTAATTAATAAAAAGAAATAGAGCCACAAACCTGTATATTAAACTTTTATTTTAGGTACTCTTGGGAACAACTTCAAATGCATACAATGAATAAACAGGATTTTGATGCAAGATGAAAAATTGATGCTGAAAATTAGACAAGTCAGAACAGTCGCATGCCTTGACCAATCAGGATCAGGTTATTTTATGTTTAATAGAAAACTAACATAAAATCTCTCAGCATTATCATGGAGGCTGCAAGCCTATGAACACTGTAGGAAAACTAATACTGGCTTTTGGGTGATAGGTATATATAAATATGGAAAAAAATAGATTTTTGGCCTTTGAGAATCGATTTTGAATCGACCACATTTTAAAAATCGATTAATCGATTAATCGAAAAATCTTTTTTTTTTGCCCAGCTCTAACATATATCCATGTATAAATGAGTTAAAAAAAAATGTAAATAAAGATATTGTTTGATAAGCCAAATAACACATTTTTAAAACATTAGTTTATATTTTAATTAGTTTTACAATCGAAATCTAACGCTTTTAGAACTCCTTTACTAGGTGTCCTACATCACTTTTTAATGGACACCCTGCAGCCAATCAGAATCGAGTATTCACCCAGACCATGGTATAAAGAGTTAGTATGTCATTCCGAACATACTCTTTGAGAAGGGTATAATTGGACTGAGTGGAATAAGCTTGCAGCATTCATGTCGTTCTTAAGCTCACGTTCATGCAAATGCTCCTGATGTCTGTGGTGAAGAATGATCCGACCGAGACCACCCTACTAACTGTGAGCCTGGCCTCTGTTATCCCCCTCCCTGATATTTAATTCATGCCACTTCTCCGGTCCAGTTTCCACTCCAGAGCCCGTACACACTCCAACACACACACCATCCCGCCTGTGTGTGTGTGCATGTGCAGTAATTCCTCCCGTTCTGTGAGACCCCGTCAGGAGTGCACTGGAATAAAGGCTGGTGTTTGCTCGGTTTCGTCTGCGTGTGCATTTTCCCTCATTCGAGGATCAGGTTTCTCCCATCCCCACATTTTAGGGATCTCCGGCAACTGCTCTGTTAGCCAATGGCTACGAACTCTGTCTGGACCATGTAGCACTTACCCCACAATTAATCATGAGTTTTGTTCTGGTATAATGGTGGTTCTGCTTTTAGTTTTTGGTCTTCAGGAAACTTGAGGTCTTAAGGTCAGGGGTCATGTTTACCAGACACCAAATATAAAACCAAAATTGATCATAAAAACTGTTGTCACGAAGTCAATTCAAAGACACGGCTCAATTTTTAACTCCGCGATGAATAAAATGCAGGTGGAATCGCTGAATACGGTCATACATTTTTTTTTTTTTTGCTCCATCATGGCAAAATATAGATGATTAAATCAAAAGGCTGTACACACTGCATCAAATCGTGATTATGGACCAGTATTTGTGAATATTAAACCACACAAAAATACGGTTTCATTTACTACACACTTTTAATCGTGTTTTTTTCAGCATCTGCCGTCTCGCTTATATTAATAAATGTAATTAATATATAAGTCATAAACATCATCTCCAGTCATTTCACCATTTCATTTAGTTACGTTTCATAGGGCCCTTAAATGCAATATACAATTTTTTGATTGCAATATATTTTATTATTATTAAATGCAGTCCTGTTTAGTTGCAGCAATACTAACAATTTATTGTTAAAACGAATCAAAAGCGACACTTTGAAGGGGTTAAGCTTAGAAATGATCAAGTTCTCAGAGGCTTGTAACACGCTGACAGTCCAGCTGTTACTGTTAGCACACTCACTAAATAGTTAACTTATCCAGTCTGTTCCTCGTGAAGCATGTGACTGTTGGCTTAAGTGCATCGCAACGGTGTGTG
Source organism: Phoxinus phoxinus (assembly GCF_949152265.1). Taxonomy (NCBI): domain Eukaryota; kingdom Metazoa; phylum Chordata; class Actinopteri; order Cypriniformes; family Leuciscidae; genus Phoxinus; species Phoxinus phoxinus. The sequence continues at coordinate 3,183,849 of NC_136877.1, forward strand.
TGTGTGTGTGTGTGTCCTAGAGTATTGGTTGTTTGGGAGTCCCCGTTGAAGACTGACCGTGGTGCCATGTGACGCAGTCTTAGAACCTTTCATTTCAGAAGTGTGTGTGTGTGTGTGTGTTAGTTGTTTGGGAGCCCTTGTGTTGAAGACTGACCGTGGTGCCATGTGACTGTTAGCATTGGAACGCAGTCATAGAACCTTTCATTTCAGAAGTGCTGCATTGTGTGTGTGTGTGTGTGTGTGTGTTTGGTAGTCCGTGTGTAAAGTCTGGCCGTGGAGCCTGCGGCCCAGCCTCGGGGTACAGATGACAGGCGCTCTCGACACTCCTGTGTCCTGCTGTTATCACATCACTGCCTTTCACTTCAACAACTCTCACCTGAACGTCTTTGGTTTACTCGCCTTTTCCCCATCAAGAGATGTAACTATCATGGTTGAGGTCTTTGAATCATTACTCAGTTTGTTTAGAAACTGTATTTTTGCTTTGATTATGTGAACATGCTACAATCATTTTGACACTAAATTTATCCCATACAAATTAGGTAAATATAAATATATGTTTTTATCCCATAAACGCATAAAGCTTTTGAATCACATTAATGCAGTAGCATGCCAGCTAACCAAGGGCATCAGCGGATGTGGACAGCAGTTCTGGGTTTGAATTATACAGACATTAATTTGTAGTTTGGTTCAGTTTTAAAGTTTCATAAGTGACCCAAATATTTTTTCTCGCTCATGTAACTCAGAGCTGATTTTTCATAACTATTTTGAACAGCATGAGCGCATGCATATATGGTCCAAATTCAGATACAGGTCCGATGTTTTGTGATGCCATCTCAGGGTTCCCACGCGTCCTGGAAAACCTGGAAAATGAAAGACCAATTTTCCAGTCCTGTAAAAAACACATGGAAAATGGGAAAAAAAGTTAATTGTCCTGGAAAATAATTTTAAATTATTATTTGCATTTAAACACATTTAGCTTTACAAAAGGTCTATCCATTTCAGCAATATAATTGACAAAAACGGTTACAAAGATTTGATAAATCAAAATAATTTAGAGTCAAAAACACATAACTCATCAGTTTATGCCATTATGTATACCAGATGTGAAATGTGTCTTGGTGCGAGCAGATGCAATTAATTTAGAAGTCTGATAATAGTTCATATTTTCTAACGTAAGTGACTGATTGTGAATACAGCTTGACTGTGAGAGTTTGGACTTTTAAACTGATATCAGCAAGTAAAATAGCAGTGTATACACTAAAGTAGAGAATAACTTCTGTGTTAGTAGTGTGGCATTGCAAGCAGAGGAAACAATCTTTGCACAACTATAATACAGATATAACGGTATAGGTACAATATCACATCTATTTCAAAATATATCTCGATATGATAATCCAGCCTTACTTGTGATAACTTGACTCGCACTATAGCAGCTGAAAAAGTCTTGAAAATGTCCTGGAAAAGTCCTGGAAAATCATTTCAAGAAAAGAGTGTGAACCCTGCATCTCAGTCTAAACAGCCATAACCAAAACTATGCGACTGGTCTCTCAAGTCTAGATCGACATTCATCACAATTTTACACACTTGTTTTTTGGTCACTTGGTTAATGTGGAAGGTAGTCAGAGGACGAACAGTGAGAGATTATAACTCATAAGTGTTATGATGACCGCTCTATACCAGTAAAACAATACGAGAGAAGCTTTACTCTTTCTCCTTATCCTCCTCTTCATCCTCCTCATCGCTCGTGCATTAATTCACCAGCTTTCGCAGCACGTCGCCTTATAAATGAAACCATATTTACTTTCATATTTACTTCTGAATGAAGTGCAATATTTTTAATTTATGTGGGTAATTTCAGGACTGACTGGTTCATACTTGAATCTCAAATTGGCCACGTCAAGTCACCTTTATTCATATAGTGCTTTGTACAATGCCAGATGTTTCAATGCAGCTTTACAGTGATAAACAGGAAAATAATGATCAATAATGCAATCAGAATTCAATTCTGCTTTAAAGCGGCTTTTTCGATTCAATCATTGTTCATCTAAAGTCAGGTCAGTGTTGCTTCAGTTCAATATCTGTGTAAAGTTAAAGTTATTATGAGTTCATTTAAAGCAGCTCTGCAGAAAACAGATGTCATAATCCAGTTCAGTTCTCATCCAATAGTGTCTGTGCAGTCAGAAGTCACTTTAAATTATGTTTAAAAAAAATGAATATGAACAATCAATCAGAATTGAACACTTAGGTTTGTAGTTTGAGTGTATCCTTTGACCTTCATGCTTGATGTTTCTTCATTTGAATGAGATTTTGTGTGCTTTGCATAGGCTACGGTTATGAAATTAAATGCAGATCTGTTGCAATAACACTAATATTTGGATCTATAGACTGATTTCTGAGAGCCTGAGTGCAGCACACTGAATGAAAGGTGAAGAAACATGCGGCGTCCCACCCGCCCACGCTCACGTTTTAAGAGTTACTGTGACATGATTAGGCTTGGCAGGGGCTGTGGCGAGGCGTGCTTTTGTTTTTTGCCACTGTAGAGTTGTGCTCTTGGCCACACAAAAGTGTGTTGCTGGAAAAGCATGCAGTGCCTGTCACTAAGTATGCATTATGTTATGCGTAGGAAACAGCACGTGATTTCTCAGCTGTGTTTTGTGATGCATACATGCTCTTATGTGCTGACAACATTCACAGCTCAGATTTCCTGCAGTTCGTCACATTTGACAGCATGAATACTTTCTGTTCTGATGTAGAAAATCTACAAAAGATAACTCATTCTAGGCCTGTTTCAGTTTAACTCAATCATTGTGGGAATTGAAGGTTGTTCGTTCATGTATATAAGCTCCAAAAATTAAGAAAAATATAGTCATAATGTCAATGCATTGGCCCTAATAGACCTGCAACTATTGTGTATTCTCTATTGTTATAATTAATATTTATTAAACTACAATACTGACCAAAAGTGAAAACTGCTCAGTCATCTATTACTGACCATTTAATTGAGAAATACTGTGGTGTGTGTAATAAGTTTTAATTTAAATGGTAAATATATATTTTTTTACTCTACAGTGTCAAGTTGTTTATTATTTTCACTTTAATATTGAAATTTTGGTAACACTTTAGATTAGGGTCCAATTCTCACTATTAACTTTGACTTTTTCCTCAACAAACTCCTAATTACTGCTTATTAATAGTTAGGTAGTTGTTAAGTTTATGATTAAGGGATGTAGAATATGGTCATGCAGAATAACGCATTAATATGTGCTTTATAAGTACTAATAAATACTAATATTATCGTTGTAATGTGCATAATAAGCAACTAGTTAATAGTGAGAATTGGAGCCTAAACTTAAATGTTACCAAAATTAGTTTGTTTTCATTAGTTTGGACGGTTGTGAACTTCACTGGTATTGGTATCGACTGAAACTTTGGTATTGTCTCAACCCTAATGGACAATAAATGTTCTCAATTCACTTAACACATTGGCAGGTGTGACAAAAAGTAAATTTTAGACCCTGAGTTTATATGCAGGGACTGGAAGCAAGTGACAAATGGCTTCATTAACTTGAGCGGTGTGTAGCTGCCTTGTACAGGTCTCTTTATGTGCAAGTCTTCTCTCAGGACTAATCCTTCCTGTCAATATGAGGATCCAGATTATGCTTATAATATATTATAATGATCCTGCTCCGTCCGCTTCATGTTATCCCTCCATCTGCTCTCTCACTGGAGGAAAGTAAGAGTTTTCACATTATTCATCATGATTTTTATATTGCTGACCACTTTTTGTGGCCCTTCCAGATTTTGATTAGCAAATTTGGTTGGTGCACTCTCAAAAACACTGGGTTGAAAACAACCCAATGGCTGGGTAAATATAGGTCAGAACACATGTTGGTTTAATTTTACGTATCATACTGGGTAGGGCTGTGTTGAAAAAATCGATTCACCAATTCTGAATCGATTTTCGTATTAATTTCTAAAGATCGATCCGTAACTCAGAGGATCGATTTAATAACAGGCCTACATTTTCCTCATAAACACACTGAGACACGGCGACCGGCGGCGCTGCTAATGCGGTTTCTCTGAATCCACTTGTTGTCAAGAAAGGAGGAAAGAGCCGTTCACAGCGCGTTTTTTGCGCGTGCAAATTCGTTTTCCAGGCGCGCCTCTGTTCATGGTTGCATAGCAACGGGAAAGCATGCGCTTGTGAAGAGGAGAAAGCGGTGCAAACTGCGCTCTCCATGATGACGAGGAAGTATCATAAAAAAAGTATTGATTTCTAGCCCTTGCATTAGCTTTACTACTAGATATATTCATTGAGATGAGAAATAAAAAGCCGCCCTGTACAGCTGTTCGGCTGAGCTTTCCATGTTGTTACGGAAAGGCCGCTGGTTTTTGTCACATGACCTGTTGAGATGCATTGAAGTGCTTCTCACTGAATTTGCACGCGCATAAAACGCGATATGTGAACGGCCCGTAAAGTGGTATCGTGTGCGGTTGTATCTAGTTTAAAAGGCCTTTTAAATATGAACGCAGTTTTGGATTAAATAAAAGGGACAGTCAAGTCAAATAAAACATGTTTTATCTCCTGTTTACATGTTTTGGGTAACACAAAAACTACCCAAACATTGGGTTGTTACATCTGACCCAGGATCTGGGTAACACAAAAACTACCCAAACATTGGGTTGTTACATCTGACCCAGGATCTGGGTAACACAAAAACTACCCAAACATTGGGTTGTTACATCTGACCCAGGATCTGGGTAACACAAAAACTACCCAAACATTGGGTTGTTACATCTGACCCAGGATCTGGGTAACACAAAAACTACCCAAACATTGGGTTGTTACATCTGACCCAAGATTTGGGTAACACAAAAACTACCCAAACATTGGGTTGTTACATCTGTACCAGGATCTGGGTTACACAAAAACGACCCAATTAGATAACCCAGAATTAGGGTAGGAAAAAATAACCCCAGATTTTTTAGAGTGAGAAATAACGGCTGAAAAAGCTCCCCACCACCACCATATAACACAGATCCATCAATCTGCAAGCTTCTCTCATTGGATAAGAGCTCTCATACACGCAGCACTCGTTTAAAAGCATTTAGACAGCCGTTGTAAACATGCTTACCGTTTGTTGTTTTGGTTTTGCAGCCAGACATAAGTGATGAAAACCATTCACATTTTGCAAGAAGTCTCTAAGGGAAAGTGGTTTGGCTGACCGTAACTGTGGACTGTGTGTGTGTTTAGGTTTGTTTTCTCTCTCTGAGATTCTGGCCTCCCTGATTATTATCTAGTTTTTCCTCAACATGGCGGCCGTAGATTCACTGAAGGATTAACCTACAACCAGGTATATAAAAATCACAAGCTAATGTGCACGATGCTTACATAAGCCGCCACAGGCATTTGCCTTGAAAATCAGTGGGGAGGAATGTTATTATTCTAGCAATCAGCTCTCGTTTTGTGATGTTTCCTTGATTTATCAACACATCACAACAGCCCTGCATACAAATGCACTGAAATATGACAGCGTCCCCAATGGGCTTGTCACAATACCTCAGTCATTTCTTATGGAACCATTGAGCGTCGCAACACGAAGGCTTTATTTTGATTACCCAAAATGCACTAACATCAAATTGAGCTGGAAAGATAGGAAAACTGAAAGGTTAAGTCATTGTTGTTGTTCATTTAAAATGTTTTATTGCATACTTTTATTTAAAACATTGGGTGCAGCAAAGAAAAGTACTTTGTTCATGTGATTTCTTCAATAATACTATTTGAAAAACAATGGCACTGCCCGTATTTTGAGGATTCGGTGTCGCAACAATACTGTAGCTTCATGACTCCGTACGCAAGTAGTCACTTGATGCGTTTGAGACTTGACACCAGGTGTAATCTGCATTTTGTGGATACCAGATGTGAACAGAATTGAGATGGGAAACTCGTCCTTGCAAAAGTATAAGAATGGTTTTCCACACTTGCATTTACAATCAAAACAATAATTATTCAGACACCAGATATTTTTTTACTAGTGTGTGCAGGACGCTATAATACATTTATGTAAGTGAGGAGAGCAAAATAAAGTAAACTGTGACATATTATACACAAAAATTGTTCATACAGTGACTTCCAGTGAAATGTAGGCTATCCAAATTTGGGACCAAATATTATTCAGACACTTTGAGCTGATCATGTTTTGCTGAAGTGTTTTGTCTTTAATTGCTAATGCTCTTTTTACACACAGACTGAACACAATGAAGCATTGCTTGGTAATTTGTTGGCCTAAATTGGTATTATCTAACTGTGTAGTTAAATTTAACAGCTGACAGATATTCAACATAATTCATGTGTGAGACAGTCTAACAGAAGGATGGACAAAACCAGTGAAATATCAGTTCTTGTCATATTTTATTATTTTCTAAACTATAGCGAATAAACCATGATAATGTGAGAAATATTGAAGGTGTCTGAATAAATGTTGGTTCGAGTGTATGTCCACACACGTTCATTAGCACTCCGGTCCCGGTTTCTCTCGCGCGTCGCTCAGAAACACGTGCCCCTGCTCATGCGTTGCTAGGCAACAAGACGTGTGCATATCGCGTATGTATGCGTGTCGGCGGTGATCTTTTCCCATTTCTCTGGTTGTCTCTGAGATAGTCGGATCTATTTCTGCATGTGAAACAGAGGAGGGAGGAGTATGAGCGATGGAGATAAAGACATGTCTCTGGTTGGAGAATAACATGTCCGGATAGAGGGAGAGTGTTGAGTCAGAGTCTGTGTGTTTTTGAGAACGTGTTACACTTCCACCTCGCTGTCAGGAATGAGCGAGTGCCGTTTCGTGCAGCAAAGCTTAAGTGGTGATTTTGAAGTTGCCTCAATTGACCATTCGCAGGGAGTTTGATTGACAGGTGATCTGACCAATCATAATCCACCATTTTTGTCCGCCAAAGCAGTCAGGGGAGTTAGTATAATAACGTTGGAGGATTTGAACTTGAAAAACGGTGTGTATTGGCGGTTAAAACAACATTCCTGATGTTTTTTTGATGCTATAAATTAACTAGAAGGAAGAGATGATCAGTTCACGAGCAGCTTTAACTGAGCGACACATTAAAGAGACACAAAATGGTATTTATTCTTTAAATAAATTTTTAAAAAGCACCAAATTTTAAAGTTGACAGTTTCATATCTAAAGCAACCTGGTCTGTGTCTGTCAGTGTGTTGTCAGTGTCCTCTCTGCTCCGCAACGTATTTTTCTCTGCGTGAGAACATGGGTGTGGCGTGGCTTGTCGGACATAGCAACAGTAACTAACTGTTTTCAGGGTTTCCGCGGGGTTGTAAAAGGTATTAAAAGGTAGTAAATGGAATTAGCCAAAATTGAGGGCATTAAAAAGTAATAAACGTCATCTGACAAAGTATTACATTTTCGAACCCCCATCTAACTAGGCCTATGAGTTTCAATTTGTGTTAAGTGCAGACGTTTCTTCTAAAATTCGGTCAGGTTTGCCTGACCAACAACAATAATCAGACACACCTGGATTAATCAGTTTGTCCAAAAATGGCAGACAGGAAACAAAGGAGCTGGCTAAAGTTCAGGAAGTAGTGCTGCTGTGCATAAAGCCCATTGGTGGCCCGCATTGAATCTGTGCACTTTTGTCACATTTTCCATGTTGATTGTCTGTGGAATACTTTGGAATGCATTTAATGACCAAAACTGGAGTTTAGTGGATTTCCAGTCCGTTTCCATGAGAGCATCTCCTCCAATACCACCGACTTTTAATAGCAATAAAGTGGTGCAAGTTTGACATCAGAACCCTGGAGACCAGTTCCTTCGAGAATATCCTATTGGGTTTTTATAATTGGGTTTTTCGATTTATGTGTTCAATAAAGCCTGTGGTAAACATAACTTGATGTGATGTTAATTACACACACCCATAGCGAATTTAAGCACTTATGTTTAGGGATGCAGAGATATGAAAATGTTGTCCGATAACCAATAGTTCTTTATATTTGAAAGCCAATAATCTATATTTTTATTTAAGTTCGGTTTAACTTTAAGAAATTGACAAAAATATATCACTACTGTATACTAAACTGTAGGCTACTTCTCAAAGTAGTATTAATAATAATATTTCTAAGGACTATCATATACAACCAAGATATTTTTTTATCCATGTTTGAAATTTATACAGTTCTGTTGTGCGGCGTCTTAGTTGTAAAGTTAAAATGTTAATGTAAATGAATTGTTATATTTTCATTTGTTTACATTTTAAAAGGTTGATTTAAAATGTTAATGTTTATATAAATGTGCATTAAATGTGCATACCCCAAAAATTAAATGGAAAGAATAATTTAGGGGGGAAATAAAATGATTTAAATTGAAAGGTATTTAATTGTGAATATTTAAAGTTTTCATTGATTTCAAGGTCTAACACACATGTGGAAAGCATTTCCTTCCCCATTAATGGTAAATTAATCGTGATAAATATCAAATATCTTTGGATATGGGACAAAATATTGTGATAATATCACAGAGCCCTACTTTAAATAAGGTAATGTTAATCAGTGCTGTTACTATTATTGGTAACTAAGGTTGCAAAATTCTGGGAATTTTCAAAGATGGAAACTTTCCATGGGAATTAATGTGAATTTAAGGGAATTAACAGGAATTTATGGGAATAAACATTCTTATTCTTACAAGCTCTTGTCTTATGTTACAGAAAAATGGCACGTTATTGCCAAAATTCCCCAGCTTAACTTCCCATGGAAATTTACCGGAAATGTTCCACCCCTTTGCGACCCTATTGGTAACAGAAAGCATGATCAAATTAGCCTGTGTATTCAGAATATGATTCAAAATGCAATTATTAGCATGAGGCTTTTTACAGGCGCTGCTTCCATTTGGGCTTCCTCATTAGCAACTACACATTCCCAGAATACCAGCGCTATTCCTTCACCACTATCGTCTATTTTCATTCATTTATTTATTTATTTAGTGAAAACAGCACGACAAACGCATACATGCAGCCTCCTGTCGTCACTGTGGAATAATAAAGGGAAACTGCAGGAAGAAAAGCGTGGCCTGCCGCCTCTCTTCTCTTGTTTGTCTTCTTTCCTCTCGGCACAAAAGCCTCTAATCAAATGAATTGGTGTGGGTCAGGGTCTGCTCCACCATCCCATCCCACCGTTGCCTGGAAACGGCAGTGGGCCCGGCTGGCCTCGGCGCTGCTTTATTTGCACACCAAACAGGGCTCGGCGTGGCGGCCGCTCTTATATGAAATGTAAATAGGCTGTTACAGAACCAGAGCTCAGAGCGAACGCGCCACGCCTCGGAGATCCGTTCATTAAACTGCTCTCGGCAACACCTGGGAACCATCAAGCCTCCATCATGGCCCTCGTTATACCCCACCATAGCCTGTAAAAAAAAAAATGGACGACGCCTCTTCTATCTTCCATTGTAGAAAAGTAAAGCTGCCAAAGTCCAAATATGGCGCTGATTCTGCGCAGTAGTGAACGTGAAGTGGAGCCGCGATATCAAGGTCCCGCCCCTCACTCTCGCTGAAACTGTTAGTACAGTTCACTGCAGAATAACTCATGTCGGTGTGAAATAAATCGTTATTGAAATGTAGAAATTAAAGTACAAGCTCCAATCTCCTCGCCAAAATCCCCCCAAAAGTCTATTGGTGCCTCAGTGATACTTCGTTTAGAGAAGCTGTCAATCATGATGTCACATTCCCGAAACACCTTTGGAAAAAATCATTTTTGAAGTGCAATTTGTTTTTTTAGTTTCCTTCGTGTCCTATTAGACAACATGCGGAGGCGGGGTTTATGAGCTATACTGGGACCAGCCACCGGGGGGGCGATCGCGACTGGTTTTATGAGCTATACTGGGACCAGCCACTGGGGGGCGATCGAGACTCTGGGTTTATGAGCTATACTGGGACCAGCCACCGGGGGCGATCGGGATTCTGGGTTTATGAGCTATACTGGGACCAGCCACTGGGGGGCGATCGAGACTCTGGGTTTATGAGCTATACTGGGACCAGCCACCGGGGGCGATCGAGACTCTGGGTTTATGAGCTATACTGGGAACAGCCACCGGGGGGCGATCGAGACTCTGGGTTTATGAGCTATACTGGGACCAGCCACCGGGGGGCGATCGAGACTCTGGGTTTATGAGCTATACTGGGATCAGCCACCGGGGGGCGATCGAGACTCTGGGTTTATGAGCTATACTGGGACCAGCCACCGGGGGGCGATCGAGACTCTGGGTTTATGAGCTATACTGGGACCAGCCACCGGGGGGCGATCGAGACTCTGGGTTTATGAGCTATACTGGGACCAGCCACCGGGGGGCGATCGAGACTCTGGGTTTATGAGCTATACTGGGACCAGCCACCGGGGGGTGATCGAGACTCTGGGTTTATGAGCTATACTGGGACCAGCCACCGGGGGGCGATCGAGACTCTGGGTTTATGAGCTATACTGGGACCAGCCACCGGGGGGCGATCGAGACTCTGGGTTTATGAGATATACTGGGACCAGCCACCGGGGGGCGATCAAGACTCTGGGTTTATGAGCTATACTGGGACCAGCCACCGGGGGGCGATCGAGACTCTGGGTTTATGAGCTATACTGGGACCAGCCACCGGGGGGCGATCGAGACTCTGGGTTTATGAGATATACTGGGACCAGCCACCGGGGGCGATCGAGACGCTTTGGCTTCACTTTTCAGGACTTGTGCGGCACGCGTGTACCCGACACATCTCCGTGTTCCCGATGCAAGTAACAAAGCTTATTGCGATTTTATTGGACATTCATGATGAAACCTGAAAAGTGACCCACAGTCTCTGTTCAGCTTTCTCTTCATAAATAATTGCAGAATCTAGCCTTAACGCTTTTGTGAATAAAAATGAAAATGTGAACAAAAACAGCCTATTAAATGCCCTTATTATCATTTAAAATGATGGGTAATAAAATATTTTATGACCCTGTCCATCAAAATGATGCGACCTTTACAGCTGATTGGTCTGTTTGTGAATATTTCTGAGATGAGAACAACCTCGAGCAGTTGTGACGTCACTGTAGACAACCAGAAAGGAGGCCAGAGCTCATGTGATGCACACACACACACACACACACACACACTCTCATTTCCACGCTGACTCGATGCAGTGCGGTTCTTTTCCGCTGACAGACAGATGCACTAAACACCAGTGGACGTGATGACATCGCCCTGCGTTACCATGGTGCAGAACTGGGGGATTGTGGGCCCTTTTATCTCAGCAGGAGGAACCGTTTCCAAAGCATAGCCCATAATACTCATACTGTGCAGCAGCGATTGTGTGAGGGATGAGGAAGAGCTGGACTGAGGCGACACACTGCGCTGGCCCCTGTTTGACCGCAGAGGGAGGATCACTATTGATCGATGCATGGAGGAATATTAGTTTGAGCTGAGGGTTCAGGTGCAGAGGCATTTATTCTTAGTGTCTCGCCAAACATGCTGACAGGTCATGGGTTTTGCCAACAGGAAATGCTGTAATGATTATATGTGCTGACAAAACTATAATGTGGCTTGTGGTCAACCGATATTGGTCTTTTGATGGTCAATGCCGATATCTTTAGTGATCAGGGTTGCCGATATAAAGCCTATCTTTAAAATAAACATATCTAAACTAATATTTTTAGGTATAATATTCATAAATATTTATCTCATTTCTATCTAATTTTTATCTCATTTTTCCCCCCTATTTTAAAATGTTTTTTTTGATGGCCAATGCCGATATCTTTAGAGATCAGGGTTGCCAATATAAAGCCTATATATAATTGATATTTATTTGAATTCATGTTTTTAAAAAAATCTTTAAAATGAACATTTATATCTAAAGAACATATTTTTAGATATATTATTAATAAATATTTGTCTCATTTATATCTCATTTTTTATTAATAAAAATTTATATAATTTCCCCCCTATTTTAAAGACAATATCTATGCATCAGAAATTGGCTTACTGTCTTTATAAGATTAAGTTAAGATTATCATGATATTTACGGATTAAAAAATAAAATTACCAGCTAAATTAATGTCACTAATAATTCGATGCATCGCCAGCCAGAAGTCCCGCCTCAGACGTGAGAATACTGGCGTGTTTGAACATATAAACATGCAGTGTACCTGCTTTGCATATAGTCATCTCTGGCCACTCCTGTAGATCTGGTGATTCTGCTTCTGTGTGAGCATGTGTCATGCTGCGAACACATTTACTTAAAGGTGAACTAAGTAACTTTTTTACCTTAACTGATCAACTTCGGGGTCACTGGAATGGTTATATTACTTATTTTGGGTTGAATGGTGGTGGTTTCGCACCCCCCTGGTGCCCGTGAGCGGAAAAACAGCGTTTGCAACTTTGGGCCGGCGACCCGCCGGCCTCTTCGTCTGGAAGTATCGTGTGATCCCAAGTCTCGCGAGGTAAAGAATTGCTTTACTGCAAAAAGAAATCTGCTATAATGCTGTCATTATTGCGCTCCCTCGCGCTGTTGGAACCCGAATGAAGACGACGTTGCAAAGAGTTTCCCATCTGCTTTGATGTCGTTGATCTACTAAGCCTCTAGTGTCTGAGAATAGCCAGCGAGTTTTTAACAGTTGTTGTCAAATATCTATTCCGAAGCTGCGGGGGGAGCTCTAGAGAGAAACCTCCGAGCAAAACGCGAGGATACAACAAAGAAATCCCGATCTTACTGAGGGCTGCTTTAAAGCCCTTATGTATGATGCATTATAAAGGTATCCGTAATAAATCATATTTTCATAAATAATTGTAACCAAAGTTTAAATGCATTATAATATTTGCAGATTCTGAAATAGTTTTTTTAACATGCGTTTTAATGTATTATACTTTCATGTGTTCAATTGTTAGATACGTTTTATAATGCATAACTGTATTAGTTTTATAACTGTAGTTACAGTTGTTCATGAGACTATACAATGCATTATAAGGTACAATACAACGCATAATTAATGCATTAAAAATAATAAAGGTTGACTGATACGGGTTTTTCTCTGGCCGATGCCAATATTTAGATATTGGGGCAGCCGATATATGATGCTTATTTATTTTTTTGGCTGATATGTTTGGTCATAAAATCTAACCATTAATAAGAAGTAATACAGAAAATTGCTTAAATTAAGCATTTATTGAACAACATAAGCCTCTCCAATCAGTGCACTTGTGCAAAAAATGTTTTGTATACGTTAAATATTAAATGCACATACAGGTCATAAAAAATCTAGACTGTCAAATAAACTTTTAGATAATTGCGCCTGCCTATTAATCGGCCTAATTAATGCCAAATATCTGCCCGATCAATCGGTCGACCTCTAAAAAATACTTTTATAATGTATTATACATCTTTAAGTAGTGTTACCCAATTATTATTTTTTATAGTCTTCATTTTCTCTGAAAGAACAGCCATGTTATGTTGGTTTGGTTTCCTGTCTGAATCTGTGTAGTTTGCACATGTGGTTGTGACGGGCCGCTGGAAGCAGGAGATTAGGGGGAGCTTTGTGTTCCCGGCGGAGCAAAGGCAGGACTGCCCCGTCAGCAGGCTCGCTGTCTAACCACTGACCCAGGGTCAGCCTCAGCAAACCGAGAGGGTGAACATTCCTCCCAGACTAATCCCATGACCCAGAGCCAGCCGTCCACTAACAAGGCCTATCTATCAGCCCATCATCTATAGCTGGAGAAATGCAGCTGGTTGAGTCTGAATTTGTTGAGTCAAATTCAATTTTGACTGGTTAAATTCTAGTAATCAAAAAGCATGTCTAATTACTTGAAATCATGAAACGTATACAATTTCACAACAATATATCAAAGGTTTAACAAAAATTTACTATGAAATACATTCAAAAAAAATTCTCAAATTCAGTTTTATTGTTTACCAAATTCTGTTTTAGGTTTTCTGGATACTATTTTAATGGTTTAATTAATTGATTTAATTTCTAGGAAATCCTCAAACTTTTTTATTTTGTCAAACAAAATGCTGCACAAAACAATAGTTCTAACAATAATAATAATGTTAGTATTATTACATTGAGATGTAGCTTAATTCTACTCTACAACAGTAGAATATTTCTATCGTACTTTCCCCAAGTTAAACTGAGCTTTTATTTTGAAGGGTTACCATGAAGACCTTTGAGTTTTTATGAAATGACGATAGTTTTTCTCAAATGAAGCGGTAAAATGCTGATGAAGTGACTCTCAGAGCGGCTCTGGAGCTGAAGTTCATGCATTCATGTCCTCATATAGGCTAAAAAAGGCCATTCATTCACACAGAGACGGGATTCAGGATTGAAATGGTCTTTTTGCGGTTTAATATTATCAGACACCCATCTATAGTGCAATTTAATGTAAGTGTAGTGACCTGCTTTTTATTCGTTCTTCAAAAATGTAACAAATTTCGCGTATACTGTAAATTCCGTATTTATGAGTGGATTCCGCGATTCCGTCTTCGTTTTTCGCATCAAAACTCGAAAAATGTAAATATGGTGCAAAAGTTCAACTTAAAAGGTGAAACTAATATAGCCTATTATATAGACTCATTACATGCAAAGTGAGATATTTCAAGCCTTTATTTGTTATTATTTTGATGATTATGGCTTACAGCTTATGAAAACATTCATTGGAATATGTCCAAACTTGCACACACACACACTGTGTTCTCGCTGCTGCTGTGTGTTTGTGCAGAAGGAAGCGGATACAGGGAGAAGTCAGTATTAGGCCTTGTGTCGTCTGCTCCGGCTACAGTAGAGTACAGTGCTAAAAGTAGACCTCATATGTGATGAATTACAGCTGTCTGCAGGCAACAACAGCAACAAAAAACCCCTCTTTGTCTGACACAAGCACCCACACTGATGGCAGATGCGCAGCGGCTTTTGATTGGGCTGGAAAGCAGAGGAAATGAGCCGTGTTTCTGGAATGGATGTTATTGTGTTTCTTCTCTGGGTGCCGTTCCTCTTTTCCTGCAGAAACGCTTGCAGAACACACACAAGTTCACAAGCAAGGGTGCACAAAACACACACATTCCTCCTTAAGCAGACGCATTATACTTCATGTACGTTCATGTACGGCCTGTTGAATTGTGAATCTCACAGCTGAGCTAACATATAAAAGTAGTTGAATGGCCTGTGGTTGTTTTGATCATCGTCTAAACATGTTTTGTTCTAGAACATGCATCAACCCAAGCATGTTTGTGTGCCTCTTCCACACCACGTTTGTTTATCCCCATTAGAGCCTGACCTTTCGAGCACTTTTGAGGTGTGGGAGACAACAGAAGTGTGTGTGTGTGCGCGTGTGGTAGATATAAATAGCAGTCTTTGAATAGAGAGATGGTGAGTGCCAGTTTTCCAGGCAATGGGCAGTCACACAAAACTAAAACATACATTATGGAAGCAGAATTATAGTGTACATCTGCCCTCACGATACGCCTTTTGTTCAGCATACACAAATATTTGTTGATCCAAGCATCATTACCCATTCACATTAGACTGGCATGTGCGCACAACGTTAAGTCAAGATGCCCGTCTCGACGAGTATCCTCGTAAACACAGTCAGTTGTGTGTTGTAAACAATTGAGAAAGCAAACGGATGCGTATCATAATGCTGTAAACGATAAATCACGATTAATTGAATCCAAAATAAAAGTTTGTTTACACATATTTATATGCGTGTGTATTGTGTATAATTATTTTGTATATAAATACACACACATGCATGTATATATTTAAGAAAAATGTGTTATTTATATATAAAATAGTTCTAAAAATATGCATACAGTATATAAATGCAAATATTTCTCAAATATATACATGCATGTGTGTGTATTTGTATATACAAAATAATTATACACAATACACACACATATTATGTAAACACAAACTTTTATTTTGGATTCGATTAATCGCGATTAATCGTTTACAGCCCTATCAATTATCAATGATTGTATTTTGTTTATAATTTTCTATGCAGTTTCACTCTACAAAATCACTCAATTATTCTTGAATGATTCATTATTTTCAATTAGAGCTATTAAAATCATGGGTGAAATGTTTTTTATAACAAAATATCGCAATATACGTTTGTTTTTTCCCGATATTGTCCAGCCCTAATACACACTTGGTTAATTTCCTCTAGATCTGATAGTGATTAAGTCACTTGTGTCATGTGCACTTTCACAACATTTGGGTATGATTGCATTTCACGTGACGTTGCTTGCTAATTTTAGTGTATTATAAAGATTGTATCCAAAGTATCATTGATTTAAATTGCAACAGGGCGTCTTCGATCTACAGCCGTGCTGTGGGAACGCTCAGTATAAAAATGGCTCCCGAATGAGTAGAAAAAGATGACTGTGCACTAGTGCTGGGTATCGATTCAAATTTCAAGAATCGATTCGATTCCGATTCTCAAGATCTTGAATCGATTATCATTATTCGATTCGATTCGATTCGATTCGATCCGATCTGATCCAATCTTATATTTTTAAAATCAAAAGTTTTTATTGTTCATGAACAATCAAGTTTTTGTATTAAATAACATTCACAAACATACATTAATGTTGTAAAAATGTATTGTTCACTCAATGTATTGATGTTAGATAAGGCATTAATGTTAATGAATGGTATCTTAATGTAGTGTTACCAACTAATCAGGAGATAAAACGTGTTTTATTTGACTTGACTGTCCTTTTATTTAATCCAAAACTGCGTTCATATTTAGAAGGCCTTTTAAACTAGATACAACGAACCGCACACGATACCACTTTAGGGGCTGTTCACATATCGCGTTTTATGCGCGTGCAAATTCAGTGAGAAGCACTTCAATGCATCTCAACAGGTCATGTGACAAAAACCAGCGGCCTTTCCGTAACAACATGGAAAGCTCGGCCGAACAGCTGATCATAGCTGTACAGGGCGGCTTTTTATTTCTCATCTCAATGAATATATCTAGTAGTAAAGCTAATGCAAGGGCTAGAAATCAATTAATTATTTGATGATACTTCCTCGTCATCATGGAGAGCGCAGTTTGCACCGCTTTCTCCTCTCCACAAGCGCGTGCTTTCCCTTTGCGTCTGTCGTTGCTATGCAACCATGAACAGAGGCGCGCTTAGAAAACGAATTTGCACGCGCAAAAAACGCGCTATGAACGGCTCTTTCCTCCTCTCTTGTCAACAAGTGGATTCAGAGAAACCGCATTAGCAGCATAGACAGTATTAGCAGCGCCGCCGGTC
This sequence comes from Phoxinus phoxinus, assembly GCF_949152265.1. Taxonomy (NCBI): domain Eukaryota; kingdom Metazoa; phylum Chordata; class Actinopteri; order Cypriniformes; family Leuciscidae; genus Phoxinus; species Phoxinus phoxinus. The sequence continues at coordinate 3,201,135 of NC_136877.1, forward strand.
GCCATGTCTCGGTGTGTTTATGGGGAAAATGTAGGCCTGTTATTAAATCGATCCTCTGAGTTACGGATCGATCTTTAGAAATTAATATGAAAATCGATTCAGAATTGGTGAATCGATTTTTTCAACACAGCACTACTGTGCACTAGCCTTATAGACATTAAACCAATGCATTTGTTCAAAATACCATATTGTCAAAGCCTTGATGCAGAAACCGGTTGTCTGCACTATTTGCAGTAACGCATTGATTTTCCCCTTGTAATTTCTCGCAGCGCCGTCTCCTCCCTGCAGTACTAATGAATTGCAGTGCACTTGTGCTTTAGTGTTTTATATCTGTGTCTTATCGGTTTGCCGGCGGCTCTGATCTGTGTGTACGTGACTGTGTCCGGTTTGCTGTTTTGCTTGATTTTTCAGAAATGTTCTGAATTATATTGGTGTATATATATTTTTTTAAAGGTTTTGCTTAAATGTGCAAATACCTAAGGGTGTATGGAAATGCAGTCAAAATCTTGGCTGGTGTTTGTAATGGTTTTCTTGCTTCACTGGATCAAATGCATTCTGGGACAGTGTTGGTGCTGCATTTAAAACCTATATTGAATGTGTCATTTATCCTTATGAATATGAATTTAAGTTGCTGTACTGTGTTTTCTGCAATCAGATTGCAGATCAGTGTTATCAGATGATCAGATCCTCACAATGTGTTGGCAGTAGGGCTGTCAAGAATACTACATTTTGATTGGTTGTTAGGCTAATTGTGATGGTGACTGATTTTAAATGTTCATGTTATTTACAAAAATGTATTTGTTATGAAACAATTAAAATGTGGGATAAAGCTTTAGTATTTTTTTCAATCTTTCATTGAAAATTATTTTTTTGAGAAAATATAATTTTGTTAGAAAATGTTACTTTATTGAAAAATTTAGCTATATTTATGCCTGTAATATACATGGTTAAGACATTCTGTTTAAACCCTTCTGTCTCTTTCACATCTTTGAGTTTCTGTGTGTGATTAACAATGGTTATTATATAATATGCCCCACATTCAAAATCTGTGAGATGCTGTCATCTCCTCTGTCATAGCATGTCATCAGAATTTATATGGTAATTTATAAATGCCAGAAATGTTTATTATACAAATGTGAAGTTAAAATGAAATGCAACCAAATGCCCATTATGATGATAATCTGAAGTGTGCTGTAATCAGGCGATTTTATAGTAATGGTGACAAACTTTCTGACGACTGTTGAGTTTTTACTGTTGTTTACATCCATCTAATAATTGTATGTAGAACATTGACAGATGTAGTTCAGTTCTTCTGAAACTGTTATTGTGCTTATGAGATCTGTAACCTAAATGCTAATTGTTTTTGAAGATCAATGGCATTAAATTTGCAAATAAGCGGAAAAATTGAGAACATTGTGTTGAGTTAAAGGTGCAGTGTGCGATTTTTAGCGGCATCTAGTGGTGAGGTTACAAATTGCACCCAACAGAAGTTACGGTGGCCGACAGGAAGTGATGTCGTCGTAGACGGCAGAGAGTAGCCAGTTAAACAATGAGGTTTCTTTACCAATATAAATTAAGAAATTGTTAACTTGATTATTCAGTAAAACGATGTTATTGCGAATATTATTGTTGGTTGTTCATCATTGTGTCAGTGTTTTATTCGCTGACTTTAGCTTTAGCTTCTTTACATGAAGAACAACATAGTGACGAAACGCGTTTGTCCGTTCAGGGCCACCGTAGAAACATGTCGATGTAAGTGGACACGCGGTGTGTGTAGAGAGAAATGCTCATTCTAAGCTAATTAAAACATAACGCTTCATTATGTAAGGTCTTTATACACCACTGAAAACATACTTATGTATATGATGTTGCATTTCTGTCTACAGATCCTCCTAAATATTACACACTGCACCTTTACAGGAGCTTGACAGTAAAGTGCTAATGCCTCCTCTCTTCTCTCTGTCTCACAGACGGTCGATGACGATGCGATGGAAGCGTGAATGAGGTTTGGCGTGGCAATAGCTGAACGATGCCCAAGGGTGGGGGTGCTAAAACCCCCCAGCTGGAGGACTTCCCACTCAACACCGACATGGTGGAAAAGCAGGGTGGGAAGAAGGTGAGGAAAATTGCTTTTATATCCACACACACACACACACACACACACACACACACACACACACACACATACACACACACACACACACACACACAGTCTGCTGGTATAACCTCCTATAACCTCTCTAAGCTGTTAAGTAGCAACCCAATGAATAAGCTTTATCCTAAGTCGTGTCGTAAGAGCTATTATTCACATTGCTGTGTGCGCTATTGGCAAAAATTATATCTCGATATTTTCTGGGATTTTCTCGATAATTATATTGTGTTGGTATCTTGGGAGGGTTTAGGACCGCTGTGGAAATCTGACTCCTAAAGTTTTTGATATTCTTCATGTTCTGTGTTGTGGTCAGTTCACAGCAGTGAGAAAAATCATATTTTTGGTTTAATTCGATTTTTTACCTCGTATGGGCATTTTTACCTTTATAAAGCCAGCGAACTATATGTATGCATCATCTTTTGTGTCAAATTCTTACATTTAATCAATAAATTATATTAGAATAATACGATACTATATGGCTGTTACCAATCATATGAAATCAGTATCAACAAAATTACAGAAGAAACACAGAAGCTGCAACTGAACTGGCATTTAGATGCATTTACACTGTTTAATGCAGATCACAGGGACATTTAACGTGCCGTCACACATGCATAAATAATGTTTGATGTTTTAATCATAAAAACAGTGAATATTGATGTAAGAAGTGATTTAAAAAATCAAAAGATACTTTAAATGTGAAACTAATATTAAGAAATTAAGTCAATGTTACTGAGTGAGTCATTGAATCGTTCATTCAACACAACAGCCGTGTGTTGCTCGAGACACACATCAGTCCTGTGGTTTTGTTTAAAACTATTTATGTAGGCGAAATAGAGCAAAAACAGGCAATATTGTGTCTAAAATGTAAGTTGCTTAATATTAACTTTGAAATATTGTATAAACCCAATATCACATTTGTTATTGTGCTGATATTTTGGAGAAAAAACGTCACTCTGTGTTATATTGATTTAACTATCAAATTATATATAAAATACATACAGAGGTATTTTTGCCCCCTTATCTTGAATATTGAGGGCATTATTAATGCATTTAATAGATTAAATCATGCAGTGAAAGCGTGCACTCTAGGTGTGTATTTTGTAAAGTGAGACATACTCGATACTGTCAGATTGCACATCGTCACACACTCCTATGGTGTGCTCACTTCAGCATTCAAACTAACTAAGAATGGACATCTTTAATTTGATTTTAAACATATTTAAAGTCAATAGATGATCATATACTAATTAATCAATCTGCACTTATGTGTAAATTTACATAGATTGTGTCGCCTAATCCGGTTTATTGTACAACAATAATGTTGTGCTTTTTACTCTTAGCCATTTTACTTTGTTTGTGACCCTGGAGCACAAAACCAGTCACATGGGTCAATTAAAAAAAATGTTGATTTATAGTTCACCTGGGAGATGAATAAATAAGCTCTCCATTGATGTGTGGTTTGTTAGGATAGGACAATATTTGGTCGAGATATGACTATATAAAATCTGGAATCTGAGGGAGCAAAAAAAATCTAAACATTGAGAAAATCTCCTTTAAAGTTGTGCATTTATGTTCACGATTGTGCTGCATTCACTCACAAAAATACATGTTTTATATATTTACGGTAGGAAATTTACTAAATATCTTCATGGAACATGATCTTAATATCCTAATGATTTTTGGCATAAAAGAAAAATGGATAATTTTGACCCATACGATGTATAGTTGGATATTGCCACAGATATACCCGTGCGACTCGAGACCGGTTCTGTGATCCAGGGTCACGTGTGTAAATAATGCTGTTTCTCTGCATACTTCTGCCTGATTTCATAACTCAACAGCTGTAATATAAACGAACCGCCTTTTACCCTCACATCGGCAGAACTGTGAGAATATGGCAATCCTCAGTTAAGAGGTTTGACCATCTTGAGGTTGTTCAACATGGAGATTAATGAGATTCATTGGCGTCCATCCCTGGATTCATTAATGCAGACAAAACACAAAGACCAACATGAAAACAGCACTCGGTATACAAAAAAAGGAATTAGTAAGTGTGGTAGAAGGTTGAGTTCTGCTGCGTTTTGAAGGCAGTTCAGTGTGGCATTGTATAAAAACAATAGAGGCGCTTTTTCTTTTCATGAGTGTTTGTGAATCCGAGGGTCAGTGTTTTGGTGCAAGACGAGACAGAGTTGGTGAAGAGTTTAAGGCCCAGATGGTGTGTGTGTGTGTGTGTGTGTGTGTGTGTGTGTGTGTGTGTATGTACATGATTCTGTGTAGTATTGCATCAGACTCTGAAGGGGAGGGAGCGAGCGCGTGAGCGAGGAAGAGTGAAAGCATTGCTAGGAAACCAGTAAGTAAACAGCGCTGCTCACACAGATGGCTTTAGAGACGAGCAGTGAAACTGTTTTGAACCTGATTTAGCTTTAGTTTCTTTCTTTCTCTCTGTGTGTGTGTGTGCGCGTGTGTGCGTGCGTGCGTGCGTGTGTGTGTGATTTGTGAGGACATAAATTTGTATAATGACATGGGTATTACACTAGTATTACAACGTGATTTATGAGGACATTTCTTGAGTCCTCGTATTTAAAATGGCTTTCAAAACATACTAAAGTGTGTATGTGTGTGATGGGTAGGTTTAGTGTGTGTGTGATGGGTAGGTTTAGTGTGTGTGAGATGGGTAGGTTTAGTGTGTGTGTGATGGGTAGGTTTAGTGTGTGTGTGATGGGTAGGTTTAGGGGTCGGGTTAGTGTGTGTGTGTGATGGGTAGGTTTAGTGTGTGTGTGATGGGTAGGTTTAGTGTGTGTGTGATGGGTAGGTTTAGGGGTCGGGTGTGTGATGGGTAGGTTTAGGGGTCGGGTTTGTGTGTGTGTGTGAGATGGGTAGGTTAAGGGGTCGGGTTTAGTGTGTGTGTGATGGGTAGGTTTAGGGGTCGGGTTTGTGTGTGTGTGATGGGGAGGTTTAGGGGTCGGGTTTGTGTGTGTGTGATGGGGAGGTTTAGGGGTCGGGTTTGTGTGTGTGTGTGAGATGGGTAGGTTTAGGGGTCGGGTTTGTGTGTGTGTGATGGGGAGGTTTAGGGGTCGGGTTTGTGTGTGTGTGTGAGATGGGTAGGTTTAGGGGTCGGGTTTGTTTGTGTGTGTGTGTGATGGGGAGGTTTAGGGGTCGGGTTTGTGTGTGTGTGTGTGTGAGATGGGTAGGTTTAGGGGTCGGGTTTGTGTGTGTGTGATGGGGAGGTTTAGGGGTCGGGTTAGTGTGTGTGTGTGATGGGGAGGTTTAGGGGTCGGGTTAGAAATACAAAATATACAGTCAGTACAGTATAAAATCGTTACGCCTATGGCATGTAAGTATAGCAAAACAAACGTGTGTGTCTGTGTGTGCACGTGGATGACATCATAGCCTCATGGCAGTGGGGGGGTGGGCCGGACGGAGACGCTCTCGCAGCAGAAACGGCTCGACGCTGCGTTCAGCTTCAGCTTTATCACGGCACTAAGAGCTCTTTAATTATCCTTCATTAGCAGTGCCAGTAGCAGACAGAGAGCCAGCTGCTCCAGTCCCACTTCCTCTCAGCAATCACACACATCCACGGAGTATTTGGACAACCACATGTTCTTATGAAGAGAACTGCTGAAAATATTCATTTATTTTCCATTGCATGCACGTTTTTTTTTTCTTCTTCTTCATAATACTTTCACTTACAAAGTTCAGGTACTCTCAACTAGGGTTTGGTATCATTCCAACAAGGTAAAAAAAAATTGTATATCATTCGCATTTATTCTAAAGGCCATTGCACACTGAGTATGAAATTCGCATCCGAAATTTTCGCACACGAAACGGGTTCGATTTTCTGCGTTTTTCGCATCCGTAACAAGCAGTTTGAATGGAGTTTGGTGCTTTGACAATTCAGAGCCACCGAATCACGAATACGAAAAAACGCATACGAAAATTTCGGACTCAGTGTGCAATGGCCTTTAGTCTTTCAAAACATTTAATTGTAGCTGAATACCATGAACAAAACTGAGCAGGCTGAAGATCGCTTTCACAAGGAACGTTTGTCTGCGTTTTAAAAATACCATAGCAAAAACAACTAGCCTAACTGATATCATTTTCAGTAGCACTTTATTTTAAGTTACTCTAGTAATAACAGTAACTAACCCTAAACCGTAACTACAGTAAGTAAACGTAGTTAATTAATATTATTCAGTACTTAAGGAGTGAAACTGTTTTGTACCTGATTTAGCTTTAGTTTCTTTCTCTCTCTGTGTGTGTGTGCGTTTGTGTGCGCGTGTGTGTGTGTGTGTGTGTGTGATTTGTGAGGACATAAATTTGTATAATGACATCATGGGTATTACACTAGTATTACAACGTGATTTATGAGGACATTTCTTGAGTCCTCGTATTTAAAATGGCTTTCAAAACATACTAAAGTGTGTGTGTGTGTGTGTGTGTGATGGGTAGGTTTAGTGTGTGTGTGATGGGTAGGTTTAGGGGTCGTGTGTGTGATGGGTAGGTTTAGTGTGTGTGTGATGTGTAGGTTTAGGGGTCGTGTGTGTGATGGGTAGGTTTAGGGGTCGGGTTTGTTTGTTTGTGTGTGTGAGATGGGTAGGTTTAGGGGTCGTGTGTGTGATGGGTAGGTTTAGTGTGTGTGTGATGTGTAGGTTTAGGGGTCGTGTGTGTGATGGGTAGGTTTAGGGGTCGGGTTTGTTTGTTTGTGTGTGTGAGATGGGTAGGTTTAGGGGTCGGGTTAGTGTGTATGATGGGTAGGTTCAGGGGTCGTGTGTGTGTGTGTGTGCAATGTAACGGTCACCTTAAAATAAAGTGTAACCTAAATATCAAGTATTATTAAAGACAAGTAAACACTCAGTAATTAAAAAGAATTAGCAATTGCACAAATAAATGCAACTGGGCAAAGAAACTCCTCTCAACTCCATTTAATGCATTTTACCAAGTTAAATCCATTCTATGGTTGTTACCCCCCCAATCAGCATGGAGAATTGTCCTCGCTGTAAAGCAGTAAGAGCCACAGGCAGTGTGAAGCGGCCCTGGCGTGTTGTGTCTGAAGTGTGGCTGGTGTGCATCGTAGGAGCTTTTGCTAAATGTGCTGTATTTGAGATCGGCATATCGAATGCCTTTAATGGTGGGCTTTTGGTGTGTGTGTGTGTGTGTCTTTGAAGATGGTGGGGGTTTCTGATGGCTTCCAGTTGTTGATGTGAAAGGTCTGGAACTGTTTCAAACCCCTCCTCAAATTTCTGGTGTTCACGGAGTGTTTATCACACAGAATATCTACTGTGTTGCTTCGAGTCACATTAGGAAAGCTTTAATACACATACATGTAAGGGTCCCTTGTCTCAGCACTGTTAGCGGTGAAATTTATCTTGTTTTAATTGTTTCACTGGCCAGCAAAGAACATTGATTTTTTTTTTCTGTGTATATATATATATATATAAAATCTGTTAGCTGTCCAACTTTTGAACTTATTTACAGAAATATGTCCTACAGCTTCTTGAACATACTTTTTTTCCCCCGTTATATATAAACTATTTTTAACCCTAAAATCCTGATGTTGGGGAATAGTTCCATAGCCATATATATATACACAATAAAGATGTACACAGTAATGTATCAAAACTAGCGCAACAATAAATCGCATCCAAAATAAGTTTGTTTACACGTAATAATATGTGTGTGTTACATACAAAATAATTATACACCGTACACGCACATATTATTATGTGTAAACAAACTTTTATTTTGGATGCAATTAATCACAATTTTATTATTGTGTACATCTTTATTGTATATGGCTATGGAACTTTTCCCCAACATCAGGATTTTAGGGTTAAAAATTGTTTATATACTTATATAACGGAAAAAAATACATATTTCTGTAAATAAGTTCAAAAGTTGGACATCTACCACATTATACGATTTAAACAGATTATATGCATGTATACATTTAAGAAATCTTTGCATGTATATACTGTATATATATTTATACATAATTTACATTATATATAAACACAATTTTCTTAAATGTATACATGCGTATGTGTGTATTTATATATATATATATATATACAAAATAATTATACACTGTACACGCATGTAAATTATGTAAACACAAATTTTTATTATTTTGGATGCAATTAATCATTGCCCAGCACTACTAAAACATATAGTTGTATCTTCTACATTAATTTTTTTGACAGTGATATGTGTCCTAGAGCACTTCCTCGTTTGCTGTTTCCCAGTAAACTCACACTATTTCCCATGTGCCCCTAGGATAAAGACAAAGGCTCGTCAAACAAGACTCCTAAACTGGACCGCAGCGATGGTGTGAAGGAGATGAAGGAGAAAGCTCCTAAGAGGAAGCTGCCCTTCACCGTCGGAGCCAATGGGGATCAGAAGGATTCGGACTCTGGTAAGGGGGCGGGGCTTACTGCAAAGAACTATGGGTAACAGGAAGTGTGTGTGTGTGTGTGGGCTACTGTTGTTGTTTCTCTTCAGTACTGTGTGCTGGAATGACAGAAGTGCTGATGAAGAAACCAGTAGTCCAGTAATTGGGAATGTGTTGGATATGACATGCTGAGAAGGGTGAGCTTTCATACTCTTTGTTTATGGGGATTTTTTTGAACATAATATTACAGTATTTAATCTGATCCCGAACTGAATGTGGAATTTTTCAGCTTCGGTTTTCTTTTTTAACGTGATTGTAGGGTAAAATTATTTTTATTAGTTTTACTTTTCCATTCGTTCTAATGTGTGTTTGGAAAGACGGTGTTTTTAATGTGTTTTGTGGTGGTTTGAGTCTCTCAGCTTTTAGCGAGCCGTTGGCAGAACCCCCTCCACCCCCCTTTGAGACGTGGCTGTGAGGCGTGAAGCCTTGCCCATTTTCTCTCTCATCAGACAATGCCTGAAGTGCTCATTGTAATGCTAATAGGGGGGTGTAGTCACGTCCGTTCTTTGATTGGCCCGTCTCAATGTTTCTCTCTTTCTCTGACCGTTTCCAACACTTATTTAGCCGTAAACTAAATTGTGGCTTTTGCATTTGTTTCATCTATTTAAAAAAAAAACTTGCATATTCCATTCAGTTTTCATCAGAGATTCAAATCCTCACTTTTAGCCCATGCAATACCTCTAGCTTGATTTATTTATGTTTTTGTGCATGTTTTTATGCTGCATCATTGTCTGTTCCTGATGGATTACGTCCAGCTCTTGGCTTTGTTCCTCATGCACGTTTACCGGGACTTTCTGATGTAGTTGAGCTGGTCTCTCCATGGTCTCCTCCCCCAGTTGGAAGGTTTCCAGTACAGGACTAGTTAGACCTTTGTTCTGTTAACGCAATGAGCTCATTCAAACACCCTTTCGGCTGCTCCTGAAAGTTGGACGCACATTTAACGTTTTAATGGGTGCTTTTTAATTATGAAGCGTTAGCAGCGGTTGCAACGACGCCATTATCAACTCAGTCATAGCCTGAATGAAATGGAAAGGGAGATGTTGTTTTTTTAAGCTTCTGTGAGCTAGAGTTGGTTCCTAGAAAAAAACAGACCTAAGAATAGCACGAGAACAGCTGATGTGGGAAGGAAATTGGATATACTGCTTATCACTATCCACAAATTATGAAATTTTGGCCAATTCTTAAGTCACTAATTATTTGATATGATTGATAACTGATATGATTATAAAGCTATACTGTTTTTGTAGGTTATGAAACAACCAAGACTGTGAAAACTTAAATATAAATGAACATTTTAATGTTTTTTTTTTAACTGCTGCTTTAATTTAAAAACTTAGCATAGAGAAAAGATACACTGTTGATATGGGAAGGAAATTGGATGCACTTATTTTAGACATTTTGGCCATTACTTAAAGGAATTGTTTACTTAACTAAACTTCTGTCATCATTTACTCACCCTCAAGTTGTTTCAAACCTGTATGAGTTTCTTCTGTTGAACACAAAGGAAGATATTTTGAGGAGTGTTTGTAACCAGACAGTTGATGGACCACATTGACTTCCATAGGAAAAAGAAGACCTTAGAAGTCAATGGGGTCCATCAACTGTCTGGTTACAAACACTCCTCAAAATATTTTCCTTTGTGTTCAGCAGAAGAAAGAAACTCAACTTTAGTGGTGAAAACTCAATGACAGAATTTTAGTTTTTAAGTAAACGAATTATTTAATATGATTGAAAACTGATATGATTATAAATTTATACTGTTCTTGTAGTTTATAAAACAACCAAACGCAGTGCTTAATTTGCACTGTGTTAACTTAAATATAAAAAATAAAAATAAAACATTTTATTGGTTTTCAGGTACAATGTGCTTAAAGTGCTTTAATTTGACTTTTTGAAAAGTCTTAGAAAACCGCCATATTTATGAAAAGGTACTTGAAAAGTGCATGCTTAAATTATTGAAAGACAAAATGTGAAATCAGTGTTTAATTTTCTTGATAAAACAATATTTTCACGCAAAATAAACAGTGCAACCCGTCTGATATAAGTATATGATACACATTTCATTCTCCAGGTCAATCATATAGTCATGGAAGAAAATATCAGTTTTAATAAGAAATAAGCGATTTCTTTTTCATAGTATCCTTTAACTGGTTAAAGTTACCACAGTCATTGCTTGTGCTGCACTTTATTTGTACCATTTTGTGTTATTAGTGTATTTTTATTGATCTGTTTACCTTTTTTTAGAATTTGAAAGATAATAAAGATATTGTTTGATAAGTGAGATCTCTGATTGTAGTGCTTGAAACCCAAAAAAGTAGTGAAACATTTCATTTTACAGTGTTATAAACCCAGGGTTTCGTACAGACTGCTGCTTTAATTTAAAACCCTGGCATAGAGAAAAGATACACTCTTTATATCCGTTTAGTTTCTAAATAGTTATGACGCGACCAAGATCATTAAAAGTCAAGGTAAAACGCAGCCAGCTTCACTCTTGTCATCTCGTGTCACTCTTTCTGTCCTCCATTTTCTGGACGATTCCATTTGAAATGCATAATTTATCCAGCTGATGTTTTTACATCTCTCTCTCTCTCTCGGTGAGGGAGACCGTGCAACCGTCTCTGCCGCTTATCCATAGAGCTGGAGAAACCCACAAGGCCCAAGAGCACTCAGAATACTTCTCTCCATCTCACAGTCTTCTTGCCTCCATCTTCTTGTGTTTGCTCATTACCTCTCCTGCGCTTTCTCAGGCCGCAGACATCTTTGCTGCATTATGTATTAGACGCAGAACTTGGCATGGAAGTCGAATGCAGAGCATCTGCACGATGCATTTAGCTTGCAAATAACGATGCATTTCCAGAGGATATTACAGAGACCGAATGGCTTATGAGGTGCTTTTTTTGGGCTGGGTATCGATTCAATTCGACTCAATGAATATAGATTTAATACCAATCCTATATTTATGATGATAAAAAAAATAACTGTGAACATAAGTTTACAAGTGTTTATTTACAAAAAAGAAATAAAGAGCCATAAACCTGTATATTAATCTCTTTTTTGCTGCATTATGTATTAGACGCAGACATGGAAGTCGAATGCACGATGCATTTAGCTTGCAAATAATGCATTTCTAGAGGATGTTACAGAGACTTTTTTTGGGATAATATGCACGGCATGATTTGATATCTTTGGGCAGACGGTGGACGAGAGCATGTTGTGGATATAAGGGTGAAGGGAGTGGGTTGGCTGATAAGAGACAGTAATATTTGCTGCCCACGCCTTGCTAACGCTGGCAGGCATGTGCGCTGGTACACTTGCACACGCTATTGCTCTCTGGCTAACATGCACACACACTCGCATTTAAAACGAGAAGAGATTCGCTGCTGTCTAGCAGATCAGTGATGTTTTCTGGCCTTCGTACGGCCAAGCCATTGAGCGTTACTCATATTCCTGCAGGGAGAAATGTTTTTTATAGTATTTCATTTCATGTCATGCAGAGCTCTTATGAATTATTCACTTGTCAAGTCAAGTCAACTTTATTTATATAGCGCTTTTAACAATGTAGATTGCTTCAAATCAGCTTTATAATAGGAAATTACAGTAAGCAAGATTGTTTTGGCTTTACAGCAGCTCTAGAATAAAGTTATTGTCCTGATTGATTCACTTCCGTTGCAAAGATCATTAGTTATTAACTTAGGGGTCGCTAACACGACACAGAAAGACCGAAAACCTTAAATGCGTTCTGGCCGCTCATCTGCACAACAGTGTTTGGTGCTCGAGAACGCAAACTTTGAAACCGGTTCCAAGATGCAAGTTTTGAAAAAGTATCTCCGCGTAAACTTAAAAAACGTGATTTTGTGAAACCGCTGACGGCGTGCACGTGCATATTACGTGTTTAGTCTATAGGTTTGCACTTTTGAATACCTATGCTTTACCGTGCTTTCTCCTTTACAAATTGACATTGCCAAATTACTTGACATTTTTGTCGTTTACGCGGATCCATGTACGGAGATCACTATATACATACACTGTAAACCCAAATAAGTAGTAGTAGTTACATTTAAGGTAATCAATTGCCTCAATTTTTTTAAGTTATGAAATTCAAAGTTTAAGTAAGCAGAACTAGCTTTTTTTTTTACTTAAACATTTCAAGTTAAGAACAATTAAAATGTATGAGTACACTAATTCATACAATTAACTTAAATCTTTCATGTAATCTCAATGTGAACACTTTTATTAGTATATACTTAGTTAGCTTTGACAAGCTAACATGCTAATTTGTTAACATTTTAGCAATAGTGTGTTATACAGAATCATTTGCTGTATGAATGCAACAATATAGGAGTATGATTTGCTCTCAAATCAAGCGCATGCACCACTCGTCACCATGATGGTAACTATCCTAAAACCAGAACAACTTCTAAATTAGCATAACAAAACATTAATCGCTACTAAATCTCCCACTTAACATTAATCTTGCACACACAAAAAAAAAACATTATATTACACTTAATTTGAGCATTTACTCTCCCTTTTGAGTGCCATCGGCAAAGCATGCTGGGAAATAGACATCCCAGCCTTTTCAGTTAAACTTAAGTTCGTCTAAATTAAAAGAGATAATTTCATAAAACTCAAAACAATGAAACGGTTCAGTTTACTTAAAATATATCAATTCTGTGAACTTGAAAGAAAAAGAAAGTGCTAAATACTCATAAAAGTTAATTTGGCTGAACGAATTAGTTTAATTTAAGTTTGTCCTAATATCCAATATATCAGTATGCAAACAGTAGAGCGCTGTCGCTTGCGACGCCAAGGTCATGAGTTCGATTCCCAGGGAAATCAAGAACTGATAAGAATGTAAATGTGTGCCTTGAAATGCAATGTAAGCCGCTTTGGATAAAAGCTTCTACCAAATGCATACATGTAAATGTAAATATCAGATCGATTGAAATTAAGGTACAAATTATACAAAACGAAAAAACGTATGAAGTGTGTAGCAAAACACAAGCCCACTACCGTGCTTCCCGCGACCTTAGTTAAAAATCGTTTTCAATATTTTCTTTCTTAATTAGCAGATTAAATGAAACAAAAAACAAATCAATAATGTCATAAAATTGTAACACAAATATGAAACCAAAAAATAAAACTCCCCATAATGTCTTTCATCTGCTGTGCATAAAGTATTGACACAACATCCTGCGGGCACTTCCTGTCTCTTCTGCCTTCATTTCCTGTTTCCACTGGGCAGAGAGTTCTGCCTTACGGTTTTGGTGATTGACAGTGGAGCCATTGTGTAAATTTGGGCAAGCATCACTGATAATATTGATATTTTGCACAAAAACCCATAACCACAAGTTTTAAAATTCAGTGCATAACTCGTTTTGTGCTCCGGACATGAATATCTCACATATGAATATCTAACAACTTGAATGAGCTCATTTGATTTGCTAGTAATGCAATGCTTAATGTTATATTTACAATTGAAAATCCCCCTTGTTTGTTGTGCTGTCGTCCCTGTAACCCTCAGTCCGACCTAGATTCCCTTCAGTCTCAGAGGACACACACTACATTATACCAAGAAATGCTTGTAGCCGGTTTGCATTTGCTTAATATAGTCAATCAAACTGAGAACTGATCACTATAAACCTTCTTTGCTCATCACATGAGCTCATTCTGAACTTTGCATGGTCTGTTTGTGTCTTTCAGTTGTACAGTTTGGATAAAAAAAAAACGTTTTGATCAAAGACATTAGACCTCATGCCTAACCAGCTCTTCTGGTTTGTGTTGTTTTTGGAAAACTAGTTATTCCACCTCCATAACTATAAGGTTATATAAATAGGTTCAGCAACATTAAATTGAAAGTTTCATGTTTCATTTGAACTCCTCGTATATCTGCCTTCTTAAAGGGCCTGAATTTCACAAAACTTTCCTGCAAACTCCCACAAACATTAATTCATTGTAGCCATGTAGATTGAATGAGTAAATTAAGCCACACGGATAAACGGATCAAATCAATAATCTTAATAATATTTCTGTCAGACTGCAATTTTGCATACAGTGAACATGATTTATTTCAGTTTGTGAAAAATACTGTAATACGATTACTGAATAAAGTTGCCGTCTAAAGTAAGTCTGTATAATATAGAGATTTATTTCTTAAATTAATTTTCAAATTATTTATTTCTAATTGATTAAATATTAATTAAAATAAATATATATATATATCGGCTTTTTATCTGCCAATCTGCTCTCTAATATATCAAAAAACAATATCAGTCGACCACTAATACGCTTTTGCGCATATTTAGAATGAATGTTTACAGGAACGTTTATGTGAACATTTATTTATTTATTTACATTTTTTATGGTAAAGAGGTATTTGCTATATAGTCAGATTTTTTAAATGGCCTCAAACACTTACCGATATCCATAATTTTCCACAATACAAATATGATTTAGCATATAACTAAATAGATTTCATTAAGAAAACAAAAATCTTGGTACCAATTTCGATACCATAGCCATCGATACCAAAAATCTTAAATTCTCCGTATAGATATTTCAATAATATGAAATGTTTGAGTACTACACTTATTCGTAGCCGTAGGTCGGACGTAAGAGATATGAGGGTATATATTATATATACTCAGTGTGAGAGTGTACATTTATTATAGAGATTCTGTTATACTGCTTATACCACTATATATCTGCCGTGCAATTGGAAAAAAATACCAAGCTAAAATTAGTCTGCACTTCGATGCAATTATTGTAGACGTTGTTGTTTGCATGTCAAGCTGTGTTGAAAATTGCTGCATTCAACTGCATATATCCACTGTTTTACAATAGCTTTCAATGTGCTCCTTTAGACATTATTACCTTGTTTTTTTAAGTTTTCCCTTTTTGAACAGTTTCTACATTATTAAAAAATAGCCACAAATTCACTTTATGTATGACAAATGGGGACAGAAAGCTTTTGTAATGCTGTACCAGTGTCTATTTTAGAAGACTAAAAGTGCAAGCCCTGTGTTTTTCTGTTCCCTTCATCCACCCGCTATACACATGTTTAGACCGCTTCTGCTGTTAATGCTCTTCGAGGGTTGAATCACAGGAATGTGACTTAAAAAGAAAGTGTGTGTGTGTGTTCGTGTTCAAGAGGTTGGGCTACATTACATGTAAGTGTTTACAGGTGTTAGCGAATATTCATCAACTCCAGACTTGAAGAATAATAATTTCTGGAAAGATCTGTGTCTGGCTTCCTTTCCCTATAATATATGCTTGTGGCCTCGAGCAAATCACTACGTTGAGAACAAGCTTGTATATCGTACATATATTATGCAAGAGCAGAAATCTAGATGACAGGATTGTTGGACCTCATTGGTGTTAATGGCACATGAATGCTTGTGTGACATTTGGGCATGTTTGCAGAGTTTGAGGTCATACAGTGGAAACTGGCAAACGTGAAGATGCCTCTCCTACTGTAAGTCGATAGCACGGGCGAGACTTGTGTAATGAACTGGACGACTGCATTGTGAGGCAGATATGTTGACACTGACATACTGAGAATAATTGATGGGCATTTCTGTGAAGAGCAGCTGCTTTTGTCCAAACGTAGCGGTGACCTTGCCTCAGCCACATTGAAATGTGAACACCGGCCATTTTGTAATCGGTGACAGGCTGCCAAGTCATAGCCTTAAAGACACACACACACACACACACACACACACACACACACACACACACACACACACACACACACACACACTAGACTGCCACCAGCAGCTGGGAATTCACCCAAGGTTTCACTTGACCTTCAGGCTACTAAGGATGGCATAGACAGGAATGCACTTAATGCATATTAACTTGTGCTAGCTTACTTACGGGTTTGTACAAGGTGCTTAAAGGAGTAGTTCACTTTAAAATGAAAAAATTAGCCCATGATTTACTCACCCTCAACCATCCTAGGTGTATATGACTTTCTTCTTTCAGACGAATACAATCGCAGTTATATAAAATATATATATCCTGGCTCTTCCAAGCTTTATAATCGCAGTGAATTGCAACCAACAGTTTGAAGCTCAAAAAAGTGCGTCTATCCATCATAAAAGTGCGCGTCTATCCATCATAAAAGTGTCTATCCATCCTAAAAGTGCGTCTATCCATCCTAAAAGTGCGTCTATCCATCCTAAAAGTGCATCTATCCATCCTAAAAGTGCATCTATCCATCCTAAAAGTGCATCTATCCATCCTAAAAGTGCATCTATCCATCATAAAAGTGCGTCTATCCATCATAAAAGCGCGTCTATCAATCATAAAAGTCCGTCTATCCATCATAAAAGTGCGTCTATCCATTATAAAAGTGCGTCTATCCATCATTAAAGTGCGTCTATCCATCATAAAAGTGCGTCTATCCATCATAAAAGTGCGTCTATCCATCATAAAAGTGCGTCTATCCATCATAAAAGTGCGTCTATCCATCATAAAAGTGCCTCTATCCATCATAAAAGTGCATCTATCCATCATAAAAGTGCATCTATCCATCATAAAAGTGTCTATTCATCATAAAAGTGTCTATCCATCATAAAAGTGTCTATTCATCATAAAAGTGCGTCTATCCATCATAAAAGTGCGTCTATCCATCATAAAAGTGCCTCTATCCATCATAAAAGTGCCTCTATCCATCATAAAAGTGCATCTATCCATCATAAAAGTGCATCTATCCATCATAAAAGTGTCTATTCATCTTAAAAGTGCATCTATCCATCATAAAAGTGCCTCTATCCATCATAAAAGTGCCTCTATCCATCATAAAAGTGCCTCTATCCATCATAAAAGTGCATCTATCCATCATAAAAGTGCCTCTATCCATCATAAAAGTGCATCTATCCATCATAAAAGTGCATCTATCCATCATAAGTGTCTATTCATCATAAAAGTGCATCTATCCATCATAAAAGTGCATCTATCCATCATAAAAGTGTCTATTTATGATAAAAGTGCGTCTATCCATCATAGAAGTGCATCTATCCATCATAAAAATGGGTCTATCCGTCATAAAAGCGCATATATCCATCATAAAAGTGCATCTATCCATCATAAAAGTTTGTCTATTTATGATAAAAGTGTGTCTATTTATGATAAAAGTGTTCCATAGGCTCCGGGGGGTTATTAAAGGCCTTCTGAAGCGAAGCAATGAGTTTGTGTAAGAAAAATATTAATATTTAAAACTTACTAGTAACTTAACGTAACTTAACACATACTCAAAAAAACTAGCCTCCGGCCAAACGAACATACGGATTCGACTTGAGTCTAAGTGCAACTTATGCGAGCAATGCTGATATTTACACTACTTTTGACGTCACAAGTTTCGTAAGTTGCGCTTTATGTGGAAGTACACTGCGTAACGAAAGCTAAACTTTTTACTTTAAGAAAAATATTAATGTTTAACATTTTACAAACTCATTGCTTTAACCTCAGAAGGTCTTTATTAATTTCGTTTAACTACAGATGTGATATTGCTCATATAAATATCAAAGTATATGATACATTTTTAATTCTTCAGGTCCATCATATATTCATGGGAGAAAATATCAGTTTGAATAAGAAATAAGCGATATCTTTGTCATCGTATCCTTTCAATTGTTAAAGTTACCAGTCATTGCTTGTGCTGCACTTTATTTGTACCATTTTGTTTTATTAGTTTATTTTTATTTATCGGTTTAGCTTTTTTAGAATTTGAAAGATAATAAAGATATTGTTTTGATAAGTGAGATCTCTGATTATAGTCCTTAAAAACAAAAGAAGTAGTGCTTGCGAAGTCCTGGAATTTCGTTTTACAGGATCTGTACGAACCCTGTAACTTAGATAAACTATGATGGTCACAAAACCAAATGTACGAGGCCACAGTCATGGCTTACTTTGCTTGTGCTGCACTTTAATTTATACTAGGGCTGCAACAACTAATCGATAATAATCGATTATGAAAATCGTTGTCAACGAATGTCATTATCGATTAGTTGGTCTGCTCACGTGACGTGGAGATATTTGAGTATATAATAAACATTTAGTTGAGCGCGGAGCGCCTCCTCGCCGGACTGGACAAAAGCGAAGCGAACTCCGCGAGCGACAGTGCGTGCATAGACCGAGTGTGTTTGCGCGCGAGAAAGATCGAGTGCGTCTGTGCGCACTGTCGTCCGAGAGCGCACGATAGAGTGTGTCTGTGCGCGAGCGACAGTGCGCACAGAGAGACCGAGTCTCATTCGTGATTTCATTTGTGTTTCATTCTTTACTCTAAATGACTCAGAGAAACTTCACTATATGCTCGGAAAGGATGAGCTGCAAAATACACACCATACGAGGTGGTCAATCCATTGTATTTTTTTGTGAATGTGTGCGTCTGTGAGTGTGAGAGTGTGTGCGTCTCTGAGTGTGTGCGTCTGTGAGTGTGTGCGTCTGTGAGTGTGAGAGTGTGTGCGTTTGTGAGTTTGTGCGTCTGTGAGTGTAGTGTGGAGAACAAGTTCTGACGTTTAAACAAAAATCCTGTTAAGTTTTCTGCTTTGTATTTTTCTTTATTTTTGTAAAATTATTTATTGTTCTGACAGCTCAGGTCCCTTAAAACAAAAATATACATCTTTTTGTGCAATTAAAAACAAAATCTTATATATTTGGCAGATGTAAAGCATACATGTGTATGTTTTTTGTGTTAGTCAATAAAATAAAATAAAAGTATTACTTTAACAGCTCAGGGATGTTCAAGGAGCCGAGCCTGTTTGTGCACTTTCTGAAGATTTGTTTGCACTGTGAATCTGTTTTTGAATAAAGGGTTGGAAATTAATGTTTTTTTTCTATTTAGTTTTTTTATCCGATTAATCGAAAAAATAATTGACAGATTAATCGATTATTAAAATAATCGTTAGTTGCAGCCCTAATTTATACCATTTTGTTTTATTAGTTTTTTTTTTTTATCAGTTTACCTTTTTTTTTTTTTTTCAACGTTTTGATGAGTGAGATCTCTGATTGTAGTCCTTGAAAACCAAAAAAAAGAAGCATTTTCCAGGATCTGTATGAACCCTGACCCACTACAAACCAAATGTACGAGGCTGGTTTTGAGAGTTAACATGCCCCCTGTTTTCTCCTCCACAGAAAAGCAAGGTCCAGAGCGGAAGCGCATTAAAAAGGAGCCCACTAACACCAGGAAGTCGGGCCTGGCGTTCGGGGTGGGCATGCCGGGGATCCGGGCCGGGTACCCCCTGTCCGAGCGGCAGCAGGTGGCTCTCCTCATGCAGATGACGGCCGAGGAGTCCGTCAACAGTCCAGGTGCGTGTTTATCATGAGCGCCACGTCTTCAGTAGCTTCCACTGTCCCTGCTGCACACACACACACACACACACACACACACACACACGCACTTAATTAGAATTCAATTAAACAAGATAACCCTCATCAATTTCCATTACTTCAGCGAAATGAACCTCTGCAATCTTAATCCACTGTTGTTCATCAGCCCTTCAGGACTGTTGATAGAGCATCACGGCACTTTGGTTGTGCTAGTTTTCAGATTTGATTGGCTCGTGTGGTTTTGCAGCTTGGGATAAGTGTGAAACACGTTGGATTTGTGTTGCATTTACTTCTTCAAAGGTTTATTTCAGCTTGTTTTCTAAGCTTGGCCAATGGTATTGCATGCTTAAAGGTTAATTCTTATCTCTGGTAATGGTATGCATGTCTCGGTAACACTTTACAATACGTTTTATTAGTACATATGAACTAAGAATGAACAATACGTCTACAGCATTTAATAATATTAGTTGATATTAATTTCAACATTTACTAATACAGTAGTAAAATCAAAGGCTGGATTTGATAACATTAGTAAATGCACTGTGCACATGAACAAACAATGAACAGCTGTGTTTTTACTTACGAACATTAATAAATACAGTAACAAATGTATTGCTCATTGTTAGTTAATACATTAACTAATGAACCTTATTGTAACCATATCTCTATTAGATTTACTGAAATTTAGCTCCTCTTCAAGTAGCTCACCAGATTTATTTTTCCAAAACAAAAGACTACAGGAAGTTCCCGACCCCACCCATACAGAGCACTTTAGCATGCCAGCTATTGTTGTGTTAGTTTGTTCTGAATATGTCTGAAAATAGTGATTTAGTGCGGCTGATTTGGCATGTCTGTCTTGTGATTTGCTAATAAATGTCCTTGTTTACGTTGTAGTTTGTTGATTCAATGTGCTTTAATTTTGTTGCTGACAATGTCGTCCAAATCCAAGGGGTGAAATTCAGTTAAAATTGTGTAATTTAGTGAAAGATGTGACGGCTAGAAGGCGCAAATTGGCACAGGCAGAAGTTGTCTCCATGTTTGTTGTGTGAGACTGCCACCTAGAGGTCATAGCGAATAGCACTACAATAATACAATTTAATTGCACTGCAAAAAATGCTTTTCTTACTTAGTATTTTTGTCTCGTTTCCAGTCCAAATATCTAAAAATTCTTAAATCAAGATGCATTTACTAGATGAGTAAAATGTCATAAGATATTATGTCCTGTTTTCCGGGGGAATTAATCAAAATTAAGTGAGTTGTTGCTTTAAAAAAACACAATTATCTGCCAATGGGGGTCAGAAAAATAATCTTAATTCAAACATAAACAATGTTATTTTTCTAACCCCATTGGCAGATAATTTTGCTTGTTTTAAGCAAAAACTCACTTAATTTTTATTTATTTCCCCAGAAAACAAGACTTAATATTGTATGTCAATTTACTACTTTAGTAAATGCATCTTGATTTAAGAAATTTGTGATATTTGGACTGGAAACAAGACAAAAACACTAAGTAAGAAAAGCATTTTTTGCAGTGTGCAGTCAGTGGTTCTCAACCTTTGTGACCCCAAGGTGTCCAAGATAATATTGGAAGGGCAAGTTCACATATTTCCTCTTGTACTTCAGCTGTAATAATGACAGCTACTGTTTTATCCACAGAAACTTTGATTAAAATCAAACAAGAATCCTGAAGTTTCAAGAACTAAATTTATTTTCAGGATCCATACTGATTTTGAACACCGAATTTAATTTTTTTCAAGTTTTTCATGATTAAAAAGGATTTTTAAAAATACTTGTTGTTTGCAATAAACACTATTATATTTATTATAGATTATGTGACTGTTTTATTTGATTTATTTTGGTATGTGTTATTTTAGTTCTAAAAAAACACTTTAAGAACACCGACTTTAAGAAGTCATGTTCTTAATTAAAAATGTATGTTGTTGAGAGGGGACAAATTAAAACAAGTATGATGTTGGAGATCGCTCTGAGAAATATAGTGCTTGATCCTGTTCCCATTTTCCTCTCCTCTTTTCCTGTCCCATCCACCGTTTTAAACCAGCTTATTTGCAATCATTTGGAATCATCTTGTTGTTCCCCTTTTAAACTTTGTCCAGTTGAAAACCACTTCTGTAAGTAATCTTGCTGTTAATACCCATGTTTTCATCCAGACACAACACCAAAGCATCAGTCACAGTCCAGTCTGGGTCAGAAGGGAACACCAAACTCGGCCTCAAAAACCAAAGACAAAGTGAACAAGCGGAACGAGAGGGGAGAGACGCGGTTGCACCGGGCAGCCATACGCGGGGAAGCTCGCCGTGTAAAGGAGCTCATCAACGAGGGGGCCGACGTGAATGTAAAAGACTTTGCAGGTAAGGACACACATCCCCTTCGTGTCCGGCAAGCTTCAACTAGAGAGATTTGTAAGTCTCAGTTGAAAACGTATCTTTTTAAATTGGCTTTTAGTTAAGGATATTCTGTTTTATGAAGTAATACCTTATTTTTATTTTTTATTTTTATACTGATCTCACTATACACGTGTGTGAGGGTGTATGTCTAAGAGTGTGTAGTCATGCCTTATTGATAAATGTTTTTATATATGTGTGTTTTAATTATAACTGACGCACTTTGGGCAACAACGTTACTATTAAATGTGCTATATAAATAAAAGAGTAACACTTTATAATAACTGGACGCTGTTAATCATTAGTTAAGCATTAGTAAACGGTAAATTCATAATTTATAAGCATTTATTACAGCTATAAATACTTTATTCTTGATTTATAAGCATATATAATGTTTAATAATTGTATTTTCATACTTTATTAATGATCAATTTATCATTTCTAAATGAAGTATAGCATTATTTAGGAGTTGTCAGTGTTTCATAAGATCACTTAGAAAGTGTAAGTAAATTATTAATAAACTATTTAAATGTAGATTCATGTATCTTATTATTCAGAAATATAGTAATAAATTCAGGTATTTATAAAGCATTTAGTAGTGAAGTAAGGACTAATCATGCCCTGTAAAGCATTTACGAAGGAGATTTAAAGGCATTTAAATAAGAAAAAAAAATAAACAAAGGAGAAAAAAAAGGACACCAACGGACACAAGATGTGTGAATGTACATTTAAATAGTTTATTAATCATTTACTCGCTTTATAAGTAATCTCATTGAACCACTGACAACTCCTAAAAAACGGACTATTGCTTAACTAATGATTAATAGCGTGCAGTTTTTATAAAGTGTTACCAATAAAAGTTGAAGACATTAGAGATCACCTGACTTCCACTTTAGTCCTTTAACATGCTGTTGAAATTGAATGCTCATGAAATTATTTTCATGATGTATATGAGCAGGCACTTAATAACGAAATGTTTTTGTTTATTAATAATGTAATGCTTTTTGTTTTAGGCTGGACCGCACTGCATGAGGCGTGTAATCGGGGGTATTATGATGTGGCCAAGCAGCTGCTGGCAGCCGGGGCCGAGGTTAACACCAAGGGCCTGGATGACGACACGCCTCTACATGATGCATCCAACAATGGCCATCTTAAAGTACGTACCTCCACACAGACGTTCCACATATGTGTGTGTTTTAGGGCTGTCCAATAAAAAATGTCATTTCGAATATTTGTCGAATTAAAAAGAAAACTGCACATTCGAATGCAAAAAACGTGCATTCGGATTTTGTTTTGTTTTTGTTACCGTTTGTTTTTGTTAGCTTATCCAGTGTAGCGCAGTGCTGTTGTGTTGCGAATTTGAAAAATGGCGGGAAAAGGCTTCCTGCTGACAAAAACCCTCTCAGTTGGTGGCAAGAATCATGCAACGACACACTTGACCAAACCTGCACATCAGTCAGAGCTGAGCGTGTGTTTTCATCAGCTGGAAACATTGCACACCGAATGCGCTCGGCACTCGCTCAGATCAAGTTGAGCGTCTGGTGTTTTTAACGAACAATATGTAGATGTAGTGAGTAGAAGTGGATTTTTTTCTGAATGGCAGTTTGCCCTTTTGTGTTCATGTAGTTGCGTTGCATGCACTTAGTTTTATGCTCTATTGTAACCTAATTTTCCTTGCATGAACATGAATTATATATTATTGAAGAACAATTGTTTCAAAAGTGTCATTTCATTTCAATAAAAGATGCGATGCTTGATCTGGTTTATATTTGCTTATTGCGCTTGCAATACAGTACTTTTTTCTCTAACATAGTATTGCCTTTAGAATTTGAATATAATAAAGGAATGACTATATAAAGGGTTTTTTATTTTATTTTATTTTTTATATATATATATATATATATATATATATATATATATATATATTATAACATAGTAGTACCTTTAGAATCCGAATATAATAACGGAATGACTATATAAAGGTGTTTTTTATTTTATTTTTTATATTATATTTATATATATATTTTATTTTTTTATATATATATATATATATATTATAACATAGTATTACCTTTAGAATTCGAATATAATAAAGGAATGACTATATAAAGGTGTTTTTTTTATATATTATATATATTTTTATTCGTTTTTAAATTCTCTCTCATATTGTTAAATTATGTATAATATGTCTGTTGCTCCCCCTTCCCTGTCTGTTTGTTTGAATGTATGTTATTTCTAAAGACAATAAAAAGTTGATCACAAAAAAAAAGAATTCGAATATAAACAAAATTTTGCTAATATTTAAGAAATAAATTAGAATTTAGCTTTTTAGACATTTTGAGAGCCTTAGTGTGTGTGTTTTTGTTGTCGGTTTTTTTTTGTTGGTATCTTGATATACTTTGTAACAAACCCCCTATTCTGGTTTTGTAGGTTGTGAAGCTGCTGTTACGGTATGGAGGGGATCCTTGTCAAAGCAACAGAAGAGGAGAGACTCCATTAAAAGTGGCAAATTCGCAAACGATGCTTAATCTGTTGCTGGGAAAAGGCACTTACACCTCCAGTGAGGAGAGTTCCTCAGGTGTGTACCATGCAGTTCTTGTGCGAATATATTCCAGAAAGTGCAGGAAATGTGTACCATATGCTAATATTACATTTGTTTGTGCAATTCAGCAGATTCTTCTGAAGAGGAAGATGCCCCATCATTTGCCCCATCCAGCTCTGTCGATGGCAATAATACAGACTCAGAGTTTGAGAAGGGCTTAAAATTAAAAGGGAAGGGCATGGACCCACCCAAATCTATCTCCACTCCGGTCAAGGATGAGTACGAGTTTGACGAGGATGATGAGGAGGAGCGTGTCCCACCTGTGGACGACAAGCATCTGCTCAAGAAAGAGTTTCGCAAGGAAGCCGTCATCAAGGCAAACAGCCTTATCTCCATACCCAAGATGGAGGTTAAAACCTATTCCAAAAGCAACACGCTAACACCAAAGAAGGCTGTGCGCAGGATCCTGTCGGACAGCAACAGCTCGGATGAAGACGACAGGACTTTGTGTTTTACACCCACGACCACACCAAGGCAACCTGCACCTCAGACCAACGCAAAGAGCCGGGAGTCGACGTCGCTGAGCTCCAAGCAGCAAAAAGAGAAAAGTAAAGTCAAGAAGAAGAGGAAGAAGGAGACAAAAAATAATGTTAGTAAGGAGGTGCGCTTTGGTAAAGTGAACGACAAGTTCTGCACCTCGGACTCTGAGATTGGGGACTTGGAAAGCGAGGACGATAAAGGATCCATGCAGAGTGCAAATTGCGTAAAGGACTCTTCTACGTTGAGCCTTAAAGATCCTTCTGTCTTTAGCTCTCTGTCAGTTTCTTCTTCGTCCTCATCGCATGGGAGTCTGAGCTCACAGAAACACACACAGTCTCTGGCAGAGCAGCACCCAAAGCAGTGGAGGACAGATGGCTGGAAGACTGTGTCCTCTCCAGCATGGTCAGATGTCAGCTCCCTCTCGGACTCGGTCAGAACAAGGCTCTCTAGCGAATCGGACTACTTGTCTGCCGACTCGAGCGTTGAGTCTGTGAAACAGGTGAAAAAGAAAGTGCAAGATAACAGAAAGAAAAACAACACGCATGCCAGTACGGTAGACAAAAAGAACTCTGAGTTTTACAAGAACTCGAACACAGATGGAGCCATTTCTAAAACAGACAAAGATGGAAAGGTGTTGAAGAAACACAAAGTGAAACACAAACACAAAAGTAAGGAAAAGGATAAGGCTCCAAGTGTGGTGTTGAGTCAAGACATGAATGAAAAGTTTGTCAAGAGCTTTTCTTTTGACTTTGATGATACACGGCAGAAATCGCTAATTGTTGACACGGAGTCACCTTCTGAAAATAGGGTCAAACTTTCAAAACATGAGAAAGATCATTTTAAGAAGGAAGACCGATTGTCTAAAGGTAAATCTGAAGACAAGGACTGGCCAGGTAAAGAAACTCAAAGGGTGGTCAAAGAAGAGAGGTCAAAGAAGACAAAGGAGTCAAACAAGGAAAAGGTGAGCAAAGAGGAGAGGGACAAACCTTTAAAGACTGAGAAGGAGAGAATTATAAAAGACAAGGCAAAGGAGGAGAAGCAGAAAGCCCATAAAGATGATAAAAAGAAAAAGTCTAAGGATAAATCTCTTAAAATTGACAAAAAGAACGAACAAAAAGAAGACAAACATTTTAAATCTGAGAAAAATGTAAAAGAGGAGAAGGAAAAGTCTAAGAGGGATAAAACCATTAAGGAGGAACCCGATTATGAAGACTATGACTTAAAAAATCACTTACTAGAGGAAACCAAAATGAGTGCATCAGACGATCCCCATGATCTGTGGCAGTCTGACATGTCTTCTGACAGTTCGCTATATGGAGATGATAGCTGGGACGCCCCTGTAAAAGAATACAAATCAAATAATGCAGTCAAGTTAATTGTAGAAACAGTGAAGGAGGAAAGCAGGGACAGAAGAAAGGAAAATAAAGTCAAAGATAAAAAGCCAGATCATGGAGACAAGCGTCCTGAAAAGGAAACTGCATCAAAGAAGAAAGACAAGGAATCCTCTGAAAAGAATACTGAAAAGAAAAAAGACTGGACAGACAAACAAAAGTTCAATTCGGGTCAGTCACTGGAAAAGGAGAAGAAACGAAAAGAATCAGCAGAGGGTGTCAAAGAAAAGAAGGAGAAGGATTCTGTGGAGGGCAGCAGAGACCGAAAAGATTCCTACGAGTTTACCAAGGAAAGGAAAGACTCCAAAACAAAACAAGAATCTCTGAGAGATGACTATGGGAGTGAGGCCTTCTTTAAAGACAAACCAGAGAATGAAACCACTTGTAAGTCTGACCCCAGAGAGAGGAACCACTCTGGAAAGGAAAGGGAGAAGAAAATGGATGGTGTGGAAAAGAAAGAGAAGTCCAAAGGAGAAAAACACAAGGACAAGCCTAAGGAGAGAAATTTGGACCAGGAAAAGGAGAAACCTGAGAAAAACTCAATTGATAGATCAATGAAAGAGAAAGATCTAGAACGGGCCCCCAAAGACAAGCGGGACGGGGCTAAAGAAAAGCATAAAGATTCTCATATCAAGGACAAAGAAAGGAAGATGTCATCTGAACAGATTAAAGATAAGAAAGAAAAGACATCCCAGGACAAACATGCTGACAGAGACAAAGATTTCCTGGAGTTTAAGAAAGAGGAGAGAAAACCTGAAAAGGTGAGAGAGAAGACATGGTACACAATTGCAGATATTTTTACAGATGAGAGTGAAGATGATGATGACAACTATAATGGGGGTGTTGCAAAATTAAGTGACTCTCTCGGACTATCAGATTCTCACAGGAAAGATTCCACACCAGACATAGATGAAATGGATAATTTCCAAACAGATAAACATAAGAAATACTCTGAGGGGAAAACACATTCCACAGAAAAACAAAAGGAAAAGGAACATAAAGATAAGAAAAAGGAGAAGACATCATTTGATGCTGGAAAAGAGAGAAAAGCCTCCTTGGAAAAACACAAAGATAAAAAGGACAAAGATTCAATTGACACAAAACACAAGGAACGTAAGGACAGAGCATCTGTGGATTCAAATCAAGACAAGAAAAGCAAGCAGAAACTTCTTGATAAGAAAGATGCCAGTGAAGAAAAGAGCAAAAATAAATACAAAGACAAGGTAGAGCACTTAAAAGAAAGAAAACTCTCAAAGGGGAGTGGTGAAAATGAGAAATCATTGTTGGAGAAACTTGAGGAAGAGGCCATGAATGATTACAAAGATGATTCCAATGATAGAAATAGTGAAATTTCATCAGACAGTTTCACAGACAGAGGTCATGAACCCGTTCTAAGCAGCTTCTATGATTCCTCCAACATCAGTATACCTGACATGTCCGAGGAGAGAAGAGAGTCTCTATCCATCTCTAATCCACAGGATAAGTTCAGAGAGAAAGAGAGGCATAGACATTCCTCATCCTCATCGTCCAAAAAGAGTCATGACAAAGAAAAGGAGAAAGTCAAGAAAGAAAAGGGGGATAAAAAAGACAAGTCAGAGGAGATCAGAGAATCATATGGCCGCAGAGAAAGCTTGCCCTTTGACAAAGAGCCCATGCCTTTGGAGGCTGACCCTTACACTTTTCCATATGGTTCCAAAGTTGATGGTGAGGATGACTTGGACAAGACTCTGGAGTTTGAGAAGGAGATGTCCAAAAAAGACAAGACAAATAGTGTCATTAACAGTGAGAAAATAAAAGACAAAAAGAAGAAAGAGAAGCACAAGGAAAAAGTGAAAGAGGAAAAGCATAAATACTCGGATGGATTTGGGTCCTTCAGACACTCAAAAGAAGAACAAAAATCTGGAATGAAGGAAAACGCTCAAGTCACGAGTCTTAAAGAGAAGTCTAAAGAAGACAGTTCTAAATTTGATGGGAAAAATAAGGAGAGGAATAAAGATATCATGGACAAAGACAGAACAGATCTCAAAGCCAAAGTCAAAGATGAGAATGACAAATTCAGCCAGTCAAAAGAGACAACTCGAAAGGACAATCGCCCTCGTGAAAAACTTTTGGTTGATGGTGATCTCAGACTAACAAGTTTTGGCAAAATGCTCAGTTTAAAAGATCAAGAGATTGAAGAGCGCCACAAGAAACACAAAGAAAGAATGAAACAGATGGAAAAACTGAGGCATCGGTCAGGTGACCCAAAACTTAAAGATAAAACTAAACCGAATGAAGAACTTAAGAAGAACCGCAGCGAACTTTCCAAAAAATCTGGTTCAGTGGAAAGTGCTTTGAAAGAGAAAAGGTTCAAAGATACTGGCCTTCCAACCCAAATGATGTCCCCAGATAGAAAGCCGATACCTATGGACAGTCAGAACTCAAAAGACTGGCTTGCTGGCCATCAAATAAAGGAAAATCTTCCTGCATCTCCTAGACCTGACCAGAACAGACCAACAGGTGTCCCCACCCCAACATCTGTGATCTCATGTCCAAGCTATGAGGAAGTCATGCAAACTCCACGCACTCCGTCCTGCAGTGCAGAGGACTATCCTGATATCATATTTGATGGTCTTGACTGTCAGAATTCCTCGGCCACCACTATGTCCATGAACGCCTGCTCCCCTTCCTTCTTTGATAGATATTCCAACTCATCGAATAACTTCCAGGAGGGAACATGCATAACACCAGCGAAGAACTTGCAATTACCCCTTGTGAGTCGTTCTGTCACCTCTGATGTCAGAAGACCACTTGAGAGTGAGTTCAAAGTAGAGGCAGAAAAGTTTTTGCAACATATACCAGAAGGCACAGCATTCGAGTCTTCAGCCTCACATATTACCGAGGACAAGATGGCAGCTGACAGACTTAATTGCCTTTCCCCAACATATTTTTCACCCCCTATTGAGATGATGTCTCCCAGGCCTGACCTATCACAACATGATAGAGTTCCTGATGAAACGCCTTCTGTAAATTCCCTCAACGATGGCATTGAACACTCGGGGAATGTTTATAACAACTATCTCATGAAGCCCTCAACTCCAGTCCATAGACCTGAACCTCAGGAGCCTTGTTTGGATATAGCGGCTCCCCCTACTCCAGCTCCTGCTGCCCTTCCTCCCATGGATATTGATGATCTCTCAGAGCCACAACAAAGTGGATCTGTTCTAATGCCAGCTCACCCCGTCAGTGTGAGTGACTACTTGCCTCCTGTTGTTGAAGAGCAAGAGGAGGAGGATGAGGAGGAGGAAGATGATGATTATGTTGAGGATGACACCGAAGTTCACCACGCTGAAGACGAGTCCAGAAACGATCCCACATACTCACTCGGGATTGAGGAATCTGACAAAAAGGCTTGGCTTGAATGTCCAGACAGAAGAGATCCTGATGAAATTCCCATAACACCAACCCATCCACAAGACAACTACATGGAAAACTCATGTGATCAGTCCTTAGCCTGGAATTCAGAAGTGCTCATGAAATCACCTAACGAGAGTTACAGAGAGGTCGAGGCTGCCGTGTCAAAGATAAGCAGTCCATATTCACACTCTGATTGTGATATGCAGCATATCCCAAGTGTTATGCCCGTGACACCACCTCACTCTACTTATTCCAGAGTATACTGTCCATCACAAATATCTGACTCTCATTACGAGGTCCACAAAGACACAGTGGAAGACATTACTTCACCAGAAAGACCTGAAATAGAGGCACTGGAGTCAGAATCACCTCGACTAGAAACTTTCTTCACTGATTGCAAACCAGATCCCGAGGAAGTGCAGATGGACCTAGAGCCTCCATGTATAATGAAAGACAATATACAAGAGTCGCCCACCTATGTTGCAGAGAACTGCATCTCTGTAGCCCCACCAGTCAACCAAGAACCTGTTGTTTCATGGGTAGATCCATTCCCTAGTGCAGCTGATGAAATGGATGACATGGGTCCTTTCTCTATACCAGAGCTTCCTTTCCAGGAGAAGGAGATACAGGAGCCTGATATAACAACCCCAGAGATTGCAGAAAGTAAGCTTCCACCTTCTCAGACAAGACCTCCTGTTATTGAGACAAACGAAGATCTTGAAATAATGGATGTTGACTTGACAAGTTTGTCCAAAGCATCTTGTTCTCCTGCAATTGTGCCTCCTACCGAACCTGGTCAGGATTTGGTTCCTCCAATAAGTGAGGATGAATATAGACCGCAGTGTGAGTTGGAGCCAGAGCCTCAGAACATCCCAGATGTTCCTCCCATGAAAGAAACAGTCCCAGAGGAGAGGGAAGCATTTGAAGAAGTGGATGAAAATGTAAATTTGTTTTCTACCGACAGTGAAAAGGACAACGAATACAGGCAAAAAGAAACAATCCCGGATACAATGATGCCATCTGTTATGGTACAATATTTGGAGCTACCAGTCACCACAAAATCACATATATTAGGACAAAATCCTGTGGTAGTTTTGGGTCCCTCATGTAGCCCTCATCCTGTTCAGGTTCAGTCTGTCTCAATGCCTAGTAGCACACAAGTATCAGAGGCCCTTGAGACAACCGCCAAGTTGTCTGTGACTATACCAGTGTCTGAAGCACCCAAGAAAATTGAGGAAATACCTCAGAGGATGACCCGGAAAAAGGCTCAGATGCTGGCCAATCAGAACAAGCAGAGCTCATCAAGCACCACCTCTTCAGTATCCTCCTTACCAATCACAACAAGTGTGACCACTTCTTGTGTCACAGTAGAAAAGGAGAAAGAGCCCATCACCTCAACCACAGCTCAGACATCCACTCCTTCTGTACCTCCACTAATCACCAAATCAAAAGGCAGACCTGTCGAGGACGATGACAACCAGTCCCAACATCCACGCAAGAGAAAGTTTCCAAAATCTGGCCAGCAACAGGTGCAGGTTCAGCTTGTGAACACCGCAATGAAGCAGACTCGGGAGATGATCCAACAGACTCTGGCAGTCATCGTTAATGCCATCAAATTGGATGAGATAGAGCCATACCACAGTGACCGTTCCAACCCCTATTTTGAGTACCTTCAGATCCGCAAGAAAATTGAGGAAAAGAGGAAGATTTTGTGTTACATAACACCTCAAGCTCCCCAGTGTTACGCGGAGTATGTGACGTACACAGGCTCTTATCTACTTGATGGCAAGCCTCTGAGCAAGCTTCATATTCCAGTGGTAAGAATTAAATTTTTGAGCATAAATACTCTTAACAACTAACCATAAGCAGCATAATTATACTGGCCAGAGATGAGACATTGATGATGTTGATATTTTGATTTTGGACATCATGCATTTTCATTGTTGAGATATAGGGATGTCCTTCTAAAATATTTGCCCTACTATCCTAGATTGCTCCACCTCCATCTTTGTCGGAGCCCCTGAAGGAGTTATTCAGACAGCAAGAGGCAGTTCGGGGAAAACTAAGACTGCAGCACAGCATCGAGAGGGTAAACTCTTACTCTTTGCCTTTAGTCTTTCTTCATTTTCTCTTCTTGGTTTCTCCCCTCAATGCATCACTGAGCTCACTTCAAAAGTCACCCCGTTAGGAACTAAGCACGCATTTAATCTCATTTTCTTCTGATGTTCTTATTGTGACTTGCAGACCTTGATAATTTCAAAAGACTGTTTACTAGCTTTGTTCTACTAGATGAATGCTCATAGGGTATCAATGGACCAGTTGGATGTCTAGTCTTACTCTGATTTTATGCTCCCTTACAGGAGAAGCTTATTGTATCTTGTGAGCAGGAGGTGCTGCGTGTTCATTGCAGAGCAGCAAGAACAATCGCAAATCAGGCCGTTCCTTTTAGTGCTTGCACAATGCTGCTGGATTCAGAAGTCTACAACATGCCATCAGAAAGCCAGGTGAGTCCTCATTTGATCTATTATTAACACGTTAAAGATGTTACAATGCCTACGAATATAGATTTTACTACATTTCTAACTAATCTTGATCTCCAGGGGGACGAAAACAAGTCTGTGAGAGATCGCTTCAATGCTCGACAGTTTATCTCCTGGATTCAAGATGTGGATGATAAGTACGACCGCATGAAGGTGAGAAGGAGTTTTATTTATATATACTGTATATATATATATATACATATAGATTAGGCTTGCTACGATAGTCTGTGTTATTGGTGTTCAGAAGCAACACCGGTTACATCACTTGCCCACCTCGGCACCGTCCCCCAGCGTCGATTACATTTTTTTCAGATTTTTTAAATAAAAACATTTAGTTCAGTTAGAGAACATACACTACAATTAAAAACTGAACGTGTCTGCTTAATAAATCGTGAGCTGAACGAGAGTCGCAGCACAGATTAGCATCAGGAGTCAGATTACATTCATCATGAGAGCGAGGAACTGCCTGACAAGATGATGGTGGAATATTTGGTGTCTAAGTGAATTGTAAAAGCGCCTTTTTAAGGGAATTTGTCAGTGTACAGTTTTGTTGATGTGTTTTTCATTACGAATAATAGGCTAATGAACTCACAATTCAAGCAATTCGCCCCTGAATTGGCGCTAATTTGAAAGTGAAACTAAAATGCGCACGTGTCCACAGGGGTGGAGTGAGCAGAACAGAGCGAGCGTTTTGACTTCATTCCTATGGAAAAATGCTAGCTCTGCTCCGCATCATTATGAATGCACGTTCACATTTTACTTTCGCCTTCAAATTAGTGATTTAAAAGCCCCCGCCCGTGATACCGGTATTACTGGTGTTGTTTATGTATATTTATTTTACATCAGCAGTCACGCAGGTATCGTACAGTAGGTGGCAGTATGCGTTTGCTCACCGCCATTAAAGGGAAAAGAAGCTCAAATCTGTGTCCGTGACGCGCGAGACCCAATGAGGCCTGTTCTAGCGTGTCACACATGCTAATGGCAAAATTCCGTATTCACAAATGTACGTTTTCCTGTAAAAAACCCTGTTTTACATAATTTAAGAAAGAAATGGAGCTTTATATTGACTCAATTCGATTTTCAATGAAGCAAAAACCAGTTAAAGTTGTAAATGTTTCAATGTCTTTATGTAGATCTACATTAATCCCCCTAGTGTGCAACTGTTATATTTTGCTTTTTTGTATACTGTTGTATTTGTAAAAAAACGTTACACAGCTTCCGTTTAGCATATTCGATGCCACTTTTGTAACTAATCACTCAAAAGTTTATTTATTTGAATCTGCCGTCAGACTATCTGAGACGTCATTGCCATAACGTCTTGCTTCAGACTGACAGATTGATAGATCTTATTGATATAACTCTTATATTTAGCATTAAAAAATCTGAACGTATGAATAACAGCCATTCATGTTCAGTGGGACATTAGTTAATATACAGGTAAACCTTGAAAAATTAGAATATGGTGCAAAAGTTAATGTATTTCAGTAATTCAACTTAAAAGGTGAAACTAATATATTATATAGACTCATTACATGCAAAGTGAGATATTTCAAGCCTTTATTTGTTATAATTTTGATTATATGAAAACCTTTTCACAATATTCTAATTTTGAATTTGGGGTTTTCATAAGCTGTAAGCCATAATCATCAAAATTATAACAAATAAAGGCTTGAAATATCTCACTTTGCATGTAATGAGTCTATATAATATATTAGTTTCACATTTTAAGTTAAATTACTGAAATAAATGAACTTTTGCACCATATTCAAATTTAAATTTCACCTGTATATTAACTAACACGAACCAAACAATGATCAATACATTTGTTACTGTATTTATTAATCTTTGTTAATGTCAGTTAATAAAAATCCAGTCGTTCATGTTAGTTCACAGTGCATTACCTAATGTTAACAAATACACAATTTGATTTTACTATATTAGTAAGTGTTGACATTAATATTAATTAATGCTGTAGAAGAGTATTTTTCATTCTTAGTTCATGTTAAAGGTAGGGTTGGTCAGAATTGTCTAAAAAAACTTTTTATTAAAATTTGTTTAAACTGTCTTTATATACCAATACATAATTAAAATGCAAGTACTCTGAAATAGAGAGTATAAAAAACTGAGTGACTCTAGTGTATTTAATCTTCAATAAACACAGCTCATTAATTCCATTCACTCCCATCTAAAAACGGGAGCGCGACTGCGCGCACATGGGCGGAGCCATTAATAGCGGCGGTAGTCATGGCGACGGAGAGTGACAGTCGCGCAAGCCAATCACTTGTTTCGTCCCGGTAGGAATTAATGAGCCGTGTTTTTTGAAGATTAAATACACTATAGT
The DNA here is from genome assembly GCF_949152265.1 of Phoxinus phoxinus. Lineage (NCBI taxonomy): Eukaryota > Metazoa > Chordata > Actinopteri > Cypriniformes > Leuciscidae > Phoxinus > Phoxinus phoxinus. Next base: position 3,236,221 of record NC_136877.1, read on the forward strand.
CACTCAATTTTTATACTCTTTTTCAAAGTACTTGCATTTTAATTATGTATTGGTATATAAAGACAGTTTAAGCCAATTTGAAAAAAAAGTTATTTAGACAATTCCTACCTACCCAACCTTTAATGAACCTTATTGTAAAGTGTTACCAAAAAATCAGTGTTCAGTGGGAACATGCAGAGCTTTCATGGTTACATTTTTATCTCTTCAAGTCATTTTAACCCTTAAATGTGGACGCATTGTGTATATTTCCCAAAGTCTAACCGTACGCATCTTCTCCCGACAGACGTGTTTGCTAATGCGTCAGCAACACGAGGCCGCGGCTCTGAACGCTGTGCAACGGATGGAGTGGCAACTCAAGGTGCAGGAGCTGGACCCGGCGGTACACAAGTCTCTGTGTGTGAACGAGGTTCCCTCCTTCTACGTGCCGATGGTCGACGTCAACGACGACTTCGTTCTGTTGCCTGCGTGACAACGACACACACTCAGACTCTGAGAGTTCGGTCTAACATAACCATCTATCAAAGAGACATCAAACAAAAGTTCGGTAAGGGCTAGCCGGTTTGAGGAGATTTCTTTGAGGAAGAGAAAAATATATATTATATAGAGAGAGAAAAAAAAGGTAAAACTCATCCTTTTTTTCCCGCCCGAGGAGGAACCGTTCGTCTTTTTTAACAGGGAGAGGAGAACACACACAACTTGCACTTTCGTCCTCAAGTTTTTATGCTTTTGTTTGGGATTTTGAAAAAGCAAAACTGCTTTGAACCTCGTGTCTTGGGTTATTTGGGTGAACATAAGGGACAGTTTTTTTACATCTGTCCGACCCCCATACTGAGTTACAACAAACAAAACAAAACGAGCTTGAGACGGGTTCGTCCGCTATTGTGCTCCAGAGCGAGAGGACAGACGGCACTGGTGGTGGACACCGGGACAGATGTGCAGGCACACAAAAAAAGACACACAAGTGCGCGACGGGAGTGCTAGCATAGCTTCTCCTTGTTTGGACCCGAGTCTATAATGCTAAAAGCGGTGGAAAGAACGACTTTCCTGCGGTTCAGGCCCATATTCAGGACAGCTCGGCGCCGAGCAGTGAGGAGAAACTGCGTTCAGTTTATGGAGACGACAGTGCATTTGGTCCCAATGCTGGATTAAACGCATGGGCTGATGGTCCCGAAGCCACGCCTGGTTGCATACGGAAAAAAGACTAATAATGTAAGAGCAAAAGTTGCTGTCACAAATCACGAGGGACAATTTTTTTTTTTTTGGTTTATGTCTTTCTTTTACTCGGGCATTTCATTGTTCCCTTTCTGAGGAAGTGACTTGAAAAACACTACAGAGCCAACATTAGTTTAATGGAAAAAAAAATGAAAATTGCAAAAAAAAAGTGCAAAAAAAAAAAAAAAAAAGTATTCCGTAAAAATGATGTACAGTTTTTTATAATCATTAACCAATGTATTCTCGCTGCCTTCTAGATAATTTATTTTGCCACACATTACTGCACAGTTGTAAATAACTTATGTACTGTAACATCACTCAGTTAAGTGTAAAAGAAAATAAATGAATCAAAGTTATCATTGTATGTACAGTTCACTTTCGGGCAGCACCCCCCCCACATCACCTCCCTTCCCATAATCCCATGGGCCAAAAGTCGAACACATCGTCAGTATTGTCATGCAATAGTCCTCGCGGTTTCTGTCCAAAGTAAATCTTCATCATCATCATCATCATCATCATCTCCTGATTGCTCTGTCAGGGCCACGATCATAGTTTTCAGATGTAGCAGAGTGATTATGGATTTATTTAAAGAATAGTAGAGGTATATTATTCATCGTTTTATTACACAAGTATATATCTTTAAAAAAAAAAGAAAAAAAAAGTATAAACCAAGAAAATGCCTTTATACAGTTAACGTCTCTTTTTTTCCCCTAAAGCTGCACAAGTCATAGATAAGACAGTGATTTGGAGATAAATACACAACCAAATACACACAAACCACCCCATGAACTGTATAGTACGTATTTGAATTTATTATTATTATTATTACACATTGTAATCATGGGAGTTTCTGTGTCATGCCTCTGCTCATGTTTATTATTAATCTCTCTCTCCCGCTGCACTATAGACCCGTTATTAAAGCGTTTGGGGAAATCACCTCATTAGTTTCATTCCAGCTTTTCTCTTTTGTTTTCTTTTTTTTTTTTTTTTATGTTCTGTTCTATTGTAAGATTCTAAAGCCAATAGAATCAAATGTCCTTTTCTTAGTCCCGAAGCAATTGAGTTTTTAACTCGTGACTCTTTAAAGGTCACTTTTATTGCCTGACGCTTATGGCACTGTCCGTGATGTGGACTTTTACAGATCATACACACACACACACACGTTCTTGGGCTCACTGTTTGTATACAATTCATCAATCAACCTAGAGGGGACTAGTGCACTTTTCTTTTCTTTTTTTAATTATTAGATTTTTTTTTTTTTATTATTATTAGTTTTTTTTTTCTTTTTTCTTTTCTTTTTTTCTTTTTTTTTTATTATTAGATTTTTTTTTTTTTTTTTCGTTTATTAGTTTTTTGTTTTTGGAGGGGGGGGGGGGGGGGGGGGGGGCTTCCAGACGTTCTTGGACTCACTGTTTGTATACAATTCATCAATCAACCTACAGGGGACTAGTGCAGGTTTTTTTTTTTTTTTTTTTTTTGAAAAAAAAATTTTCTTTAATTTTTTTATGTATTTTTTTAATTAGAATTTTTTTTTTTCTTCGAATTTTTTGTTTGTTTGTTTTTTGGAGGAGGGGGGGGGGCTTTAAAAATGTGTTTTGATATCTTACCGTTTCTCATTACCTGCCTGTTCTTCAGTGTGAGGTTGTGTGACGTTTTGCTTAACCATCCATCTAGTTGTTTTTTTTTATTTCTTTTGATTTTTTCTATCTTTCTCTTTAGTTTTCATGTGTGGTTGTGCGTCCGTGAAGATCCCACATGACGCAGTTGTGTATGTGTGCATTGAGTCTAGGGTGCAACAGGTGTCACTATTTCCGCAGGTAATGCTTTCGGATGTTCTGTGAGTACTTGTGTGTGTGTGCATTCACATTGCATAACAAAAATCTCTACAAACTCAACAGATTTCTTTTGTGTCGCATTGAAGTGCGTTTGATGTTATTCAGTGCGTTTTTTCCCCGCCCCACATTAAAAAATGACTTGTTTATGATTTATGCATCATCATATTTATCATCACTAAGCCCCTGTTTACAAGACATGTGTCCTCTGACCTTGGGTTCCCACTCCTGATTCAGTTTTAAGGCTTGAAATTGTGACGCGATAGAAAATATAACCTGATAATTCCCACTAGTTCAGTCACTCGCTCTATCGTACACATGCTTGACCTCTCTCTCTCTCTGCAACACATTACCTCTTAATAATACTCACTCGGATTACTGATTATGATAGATTAGGTGTGGTGGAGCCACAATTTCAAGCCTGGTTTTTAAAACACATTTCCACAACTTACACATGTTGAGCTCTATATAAATAGTGAGAAATAACCTATTTATTATCTGACACCTGTGGTATGTGTGCGCTGAAGGTCTCCGCTGTGTAAATTTCCCTCTTGTAATGCGTGAACGAGACGTTGTACATAGCTGTAAATAATACTCCAGGACGTTTTGCACCCTCCTCTTTGTACTAGTTCCCAAACTTGCGTAGAATGTGCGATTCTAACAGCAACGAGACGTGTCGCGCTCGCTCGCTGCCGGTGATGTAACAATGTATCTTTTTTTATTTGTACAATGTAGTTGAATTGTGTACATATTGTTGGAGCAGCTATGGGGAGGGGGACGGGTTTGTTGATGCTATTTCAGTGCTGTCAGAGATCCAGTACTTTCACCTCTTTAGCTGTGTTGATATCCTGCGATTCAGAAAGCGAGAAACTAAAAATGAAAAAAAAAAAAATTAACGGAGAGGAAAAATTCAAAATTGTTATTTTCTACACTTGCATGTACAGAGAGCGCGAGAACTGCTGTTGTTCCTCAGAGATTATGTTCGTAAATAAATTTTTGAAATGACTTGGCTTCTGTGATTTTTTTTTTTCTTTTTTTTTTTTAGAGCTGCAATACCACACATCTGCCACAAGAGGGAACCAATGTGATATGAAGTTGAATTTCTGAAATTAATATTTATACCATGCATATGTTAACAAATGTCATATTTCACTCAACACCGCACAGCTCTAACTCATAAACTAACATATTTGATGAGCACATTTTGGTCCAACTCCACAGAGTTGTCAATTTCTACTGAATATTTCTCATGTTTTGGACATTGCTTAATCTTGACTATTAAAATAAATACATATTTCTATGTTGTCTATTGTTGTCAAGTGCATATAAAGAACACTAACCAGGTTATCATGCACACAATTAGAGCCTGGGTTTCACTGACACTAAGATTTTTTATTATTATCATGAAATATGAAATTATTAGGGCTGTCAAAAGATGAATCACATCCAAAATAAAAGTTTGTTTACATAATATATGTGTGTGTACTGTGTATAATTATTTAGATTAAAAAAAAAACACACAATCATGTATATATTTAAGAAAAATTGGTTATATTAATTTATAAAATATTTATATATAATATAAATGATATAAATGTTTATACAGTATATAAATGCAATTATTTCTTAAATATATACATGAATGTGTATTTATACATAATAATTATATACAGTACACACACATATATTATGTAAACACAAACTTTTATTTTGGATGCGATTAATCGTTTGACAGCCCTAGAAATTATATAACAAAATCAAACCTAACCTGGGTTTCTCTGACACCAATATTTTTATTTTTATCATGAAATATGAAATGACAAAAAAAATCGCTTGTGATCACAAATTAATGAATTAATAAACGCAAATAGCCAACTAGTTATGTTATGTAAATAGTTACTTGTTTTATAAATGTAATGTGTACTGAGTCGTGGGGTTTTCATGTTTGCACAACAGCTGTAATATGATACTTCTAATTTTAGTTTGAAGGACAGGATTATTAAACATAAAGCGAAACACACACAGAATAAAATTGCACCGACTACACATGACTTTACCGGATCTCCTGTCACGAGCTGGTTCGGCTGTGAATAGATCATCGTGACTGTCCTTTACATTATTTGTAACTACATGAACTAGGTGTTGCTTTTGAATCATATGCTGGACTTCTGATTCTTTTGAGTCGATACTTGATTCGGTCAAACTCTATTGAATCACTCAATCTAAACGGACTATAGCGATAAAGATATAGATATTCGTCGTGATAAATATGAAAAGAATAGCAAAGACACATCAAAATTATAACGAAAACGGCACACAACAATTTCATTGGAATTACTTCCATAACGATTTTTAACCCGATAAAAACAAATGAAAGCCAATCAGAATCAACAATACATTAAATAGCTAATTTAAAGCGACAGACGCTTTATAACTGCTTAGAATAAACAGAATATCTTAATATAGTTATCGTTGTAGTAGTTATATTTATAGTTTTCGTGATCTGTGCTGTTTGAAAACTAAGAACAATCAGCTTAACTTACATTATTAATGATTAGTATGCATTTATATTTTGATTACAATAGCCATGTTGTAAACAGTAAACAAAATAACATTTATCACAACTTGATGAACAACTTTCGAGATTAAAACGAAACTATAAGAAACTCTTTTGAGCAAAAAAAAAAAAAAAAGAATCCGTCAACCGGATCTATGAACCGATTCTTCCCAATGAACTGGTTGGCTCAAATGAATCCATTCCATGTGTTACGTCACTACCAGTGAGTCCCAGTGTGTGTGTTTGTGGACAGCCGTTCATTTCCCATCACTACAGGCTGAGATGTCTGTGAGAAACAGCATTTTCCCCCGATAAGGACTCTAGTTATGGAGTTTGAAACTAAGATCTACCCTCAGATCGGTGGATACGGGCGATACAACAGGATCGTGACGCTTTTCAGTTGGTTCCCGAACTTTGCCGTCTCGTTGAATCTTTTCAGCGATGTTTTCTTCACGCTGATTCCCGAGTCTTACCACTGCAAACCCGACCCGGCGTTATTCCCAGCGTCGTCCGTGCTCGGGAACCTCTCCAGGCAAGCGTTCCTCAACCTCACCGTCCCGTGGGTGAAGGGCTCCGGGTTCAGTCACTGCGAACTGTACAAGTACCCGCTGAACACTAGCGACTACACGGGGAACGCGCCGCGGGACACGGTGCCCTGCACGGTAGGATGGGAGTTCGCCAAACCCGCGGGACTACAAAACAACTTGGTGACCGAGGTTAGTATGCGAACTCAACTGTTGTTATGCGAACCGAACTGTTAATATCTGAACCGAAACATTAGAATGCGAACTGAACTTTATTCGAACCGAACACTGTGAGTTCACTCAAGTTATGACGCTACTCTATAGTTCTAAACACGCTAAGATGCGTTTTAAACCATCGACCCGAATTAGGCTACTTTATTTAAGAAGGTTAATGTTATGATTATTAATTTATAGATGGTTAATTATTATGCGAACGGTCCCAACCGGCAGTATGTGAACCGAACTGTATTGAACCGAACACTGAGTTCACTCAAGTTATGACGCGACGGGTCTGAACGTTTTATTTTTATTTTTTATACAGTCTACGGTTTATTAATATAAAAAAGATCTATGATTATTAATTTATAGATGTTTAATTATTTTGCGAACCAAACCGTTATTATGCGCTCAAGTTCGCTCAATTTTTGACGCAACGGGTCTAAACGCGTTTTAAACCGTCGATCCGAATTTGGCTACTTTATTTATTAAGGTTAATGTTTTAATTGTTATAATTTTTAATTTATTTGTTTTTAAATTAGAAAAAAGTTTGCAAATGGACGCTATGGAGAGAGCACTGATATGAAAACAATATTATATTTCATAGTAACTGTTACCATATTCACGATTAATCGTGAATATGGTATTTCAAATTTGTCATCTTTTGCGGAAGTACTGATTAGTAAGTAAATAAATAAACTTTGTAGTTTTGTTTTTTATAAAAATGTAGACAATTTTCTGTTATTGTTTATAGTATAACTAGCTGCCATGTAGACAAAACATAGACGTCTCTGTAATGTCCCATTTAGATGTGATTCCAGATCCCTCCTAAATTTGAATAATGGTCATATGTAATATGCATACTAGTCCGGCTAAATTAGTATTGACCATCATGGTCCAGTAATAAAACATGTACAATCTGCTGATATTCATAATAGGCTGCCATACATGTCTGAAAATGCAGCTTTGTTCTTGTTGTTTTAGATAATTCATATCTAATCTATGAGACCCTGAAGTCCTCACTTGAAGCTCAGGGAACAGTGGACTTCCTGTTTAACAGGAAGTACAGAGCTTTTCATGAGGCCTTGACTCGCAATATGTTTCCTTTTCCACGATGGAAAATAAAATGTTTTGCGCGTCATGAGATCTGTGTGGATTAGTTTGCAGGAAGATCCTTCTGGAAGCAGAACAAGGCGGAGAGCGTGTGTAAAACTGGAGTAGCGTGGCGTCACATTAGCTGTAATGTAATAATAGAAGTTGATTATATAATAAAAAAGTCGCGTCCACACATAGTCAGCCTTCCTTAGATTTAATGGGTGTTTTGGATTTGCAAGAAAGTTGGAGATTTTAAATGTTTCATTGATTTGAATACATTTGATTGACATTATTAGTAATTTAGTAATAAACTTACTGTAATATCTCAACTCAAAGTTCCTCTTCTGATGGTTTTAATGGTTTATAGTCATTAGCTGGTCCATTGGATAGTTGATTAGCTAATTTTGGCTTCGTAGAAAATAAACCAGCTTCCATTTTCCATAAGCGTCACAATATATCGCAATACAAAAATGCAACAATAAGTATTGTGGATAGTTCACCCAAAATAAAAAATTACTGTGAGAGAAAAAATGCAAGTTTACAGAGTTTTAGTGTCAGTTCTTCATTAAACTACTATATATAATGTTGAATATCATGTATAATAATGCAATGGGGGAATATTTGTGGGATCTGATAATGCCAAATGTCTTGTTACCAGTAAAAAGTGACAACATTATTTTAAATATATCTAGTCAGTGAAAGAGCGCAAGCATATTCGTGTAAAATAATTCAGTATTTTCATCTTCAGA